>NW_004524991.1:445341-446811 GCF_000260255.1 Octodon degus
GACTCTGAGACCCCTAAAGCCAAGAGTGCAGATGCATCTGCAGGCTTAAAACTACACACGTACCTCTCATTTTATGTATCTCTGATGACCAAGGGTTCTGATGACCTTATGACATACTTATTCATCACTTACAAATTTTTAGGAAGAAATTCACTTGCCTCTTGTCATTGGTTTGATTGTGTGTTTTTGGTAGGACTTTTTTTTTTTTTTTTTTTTTTTTTTTTGGGCAGAACTGGGGATTGAATCAGGCTCTTGCCCTTGCCAGGGAAGTACCTATTCTACTAAGCCATCTCCCTGGCCCTGGTAGGTCTTCTTAATTCTTCATATGTATTCAAAATAGTTTGGATAGTCCCTTCCAGAAATATGCATTGCATATGGTTTTTCCAAGGTAGAGCCACAAGATTTTAATTTTGATCAAATTCAATGTATCCTTTTTTTCTTTTCATATTAATACTTTTTTTGTGTTCTAAGACATCTTTGCCCATTCCAAAGCTGGAAAGAGAATTCTGCTTTATCAGAAACGTTATAATTTTAGCTTTCAAATTTGTGTCGGTGATTTATCTCAATAAACACTTGTGGGCTAGGGGGATAGCTCAGTGGTCTAAGCGCCTGCCTGGCAAGCACAAAGACTCAGGTTCAATCCCCAGTAGCACATCCCCTGCAGGCCACCAGGCGTGCTGTGGTGGTACACGCCTATAATCCCAGTGCTGGGCAGGCTGAGACAGGAGGATCCCTATGAGTTTGAGCTGTGTAGGAAGACCCTGTACCAAATAAATAAAAGAAAAAAATTTTCAAAAATACTTTTATGATTTATTTTTCATATTCTAATAAAATGCTTGCATTAATCATTAAAGATTTTTCCCCACATTAGGTTTCCCAGCTTTCTGTTAAAAAATTCTTCAAGCTGTGCCAGTCCCGCGCCCAGGGCGCACTGAGCCAGCAACCGAGTCCAGATGTGGTGGTGCATGCCTGTAATCCCAGTGCGAGGGAGGCTGAAAACAGGAGCACTAAGAGTCTGAGCTGTGTAGTGAGACCCTGTACCAAATACATAAATGAAAAAAGAAAGTATTTGACTGTGTATGTTCACAGCGTTTTCTAGGCCACTGTGTCCACTTGATTTATCACTTTAACCCCGAGATCTTCTGCTTACTCCATGTGATAACATTCCCGCGTCGTGTTCGTTTAATTTGTTCTTTTGCAATACCATCCTGGCTATTTTCAAGACTTTGTGTTTTGGTGTAAATTTTAGGGCCAGACTGTCCCCGTTTTTTTGTACTGGGGATCTAACTCAGGACATTGTGCTTGCCAGGCAGGCACTTAAACCACTGAGCTGTCTCCCAGCCCTGGACTGTCATTTTTTGTAAAAAAACACCAGCATTATGATTGAGATGAGACTGACTCTGCGGTTCAGTTTATGGGAATAGATAGGCTAGCAGCACTGTCTTCTAAAACATGAACAAGGTATATCTG
>NW_004524991.1:446911-448603 GCF_000260255.1 Octodon degus
TATTCCCTACACATTCGCTTCTTGCCAACAGATTTTAAACGTCACCAGGGCAGTGCCCAGAAGCCACCCTAAGTGCCATGGAGGCACAGAGGCTTGCTGCGCATGTCACCCAGCTAGTACTCAATAAGGAGCCATCGAGGACTCTGAGACCCCTAAAGCCAAGAGTGCAGATGCATCTGCAGGCTTAAAACTACACACGTGCCCCATTTTATGAAGCGTCTTCCAGAGGACTAGGGTTTAACTATAAAAGAATCCATTAGAAGCTTATTCTGCATCATCACTTAAGGTCACTCAAGGCAGATACTTGCATGTGTAGGAAGGGCTGAATATATAGGTTTCCGTATGTGATTCAGTCAAAATTACCCTTGTCACCAGGGGAAAATGGGGAGCCAGTGGAGTACATCAGTTACATTTTAGTTGAATTCAATTTGACTATTGTACTTATTTACCATATTAATTTCATGAGTTGGAGAGCTTAATTGTATGTATGGATATATTTAATATTTTTAGTATAGCTAAAAAGAGTGCTAGAGAAGTCAGTGTAACTATCCTTAAAGGATGCAACTGAGGAGGGGAAAGAGGATCTGGGCTAAGTGTGTATCCCAAATCCATCAGTCAGGATAATATACAGTAATGCCTGGATCCCAGCAGACGTGACCACGTGGAAGGGGGCAGCGATGCGGTGGGAGCAGGAAATACGGCTTATGTTCATTGAAGTGGTAAGAAAGAATGAGCAGTAAACAGTTCCTGCTAATTTTTCCAGGAAAAATTCATTGGAAATAAATTTCCAATAATTTGTTGGAAGAAAACCTCCTATTTGCAAAAACAACCTCATTTAAGCAGTTACTTTGGGAGTTTTTCTCAAAGGTATCTAATGCCTCATATGTGGATAGATAAGCAGCTTGTGATCCCAAAATCTGCACAGAGCTTTAAAATTTGGTTTGCATCCAAGACAAGTATTTTCTATTTACTTTTTGGTATTTAGCTCCAAAGGCAAAAAGTAGATGTGGTCAACCCTTGTTTTTGAGGATCCTTATAAATAATATTTATAATTGTATTATTAAAATACAATGTAAAATAAGTAATTATAGTCATAAATATTAGACTTACATTTTGAAGGATGGGCCCCAGTAGCTATTTTTAAGTAGGTATAATTAGGAAATTGCTTTGCAATTTTGGAAGTATCATTTTGGAATTGGGTATTTTTATACCAAACTTATTAAAAGTAAAGCTGAGTTTTGTAGACTGTCCTAATCATTCGTACTAATATAGTAACCATATGCCACAGTTTGAATGTATCTCCTCCAAAATTCAGGTTGACATTTAATGAACAGTATGACAGTGTTAAAGGTGAGGCCTCATGGGCTGAGTGGCTAATAAGGGCCTTCTCCCCTCATGAAAGAGACTGAGGCCCTGTAAAACAGGCTGCACAGAACACACAGCAATTGATCTTTTGCCCTTCCATATCCATCACAGGAGGACATAGTATCTCTTCGCTCAGGAAGAGGTAGCCATGAGGCGCCATCTAGGCAGCAGAGAACAGTCCTCTGTAGGTAACTGGGTCTGTTGCTACCTTAATTTTGGACACTCCATCCTCTGGAGCTATGCCAAATTATTTTCCTTCCTTCCTTCCTTCCTTCCTTCCTTCCTTCCTTCCTTCCTTCCTTCCTTCCTTCCTTCCTTCTTTCTTTC
>NW_004524991.1:448834-450348 GCF_000260255.1 Octodon degus
GTCTCTGTCTCTCCCTCCATGTGTCTGTGTCTGTGTCTGTCTGTCTGTCTGTCTGTCTGTCTGTCTGTCTGTCTCTCTCTCTCTCTCTCTCTGAACATAGTCTTAGGTATTTTGAAACAGCAGCAAAAATATTTTACTAAATGCACTTGTCCACCGTGAGTGTATCTTAAGGTGAGTTACGCAACTACGTTCTCACACAGAAAACTCATAGTTTAAAATGAATGAGTCATCCTAGGGCAGTCCAGGTGATGAATGTGCATCAGGAGATGCTTAAAGCTGGGCTGGAGGGTCCCAGGCACAGCCACATGTGAAGGAGCCGAGTCCTAAAGAGGACAGAATTAAGTGTCAGAATCTGGATGGGGAGTGCTTCAGACTAGTGTGGACCTTTAGTCCTTAGTAAGGTTTTCTTGACCAAAATAGAACATTTTCTGATGTGGATTGTATATAGTTAGGACTGCAATGCTCAAGCTATTTAGCTTAAGTAACCCTCAAATTCTCATACTTTTCTAGAATAAATAAGCTTTTAAATGTAATTGTCTGTTTTTATAACTAGGAGTTCCATCTTTCAACAAATAATTTCATAATACATTTATTGAGCTATATAGCTATATATATATGAAACTCTTGTGGAAACTGAAATCTGGCTTTTGTTTTTCACTAGTTGGGGAAAAAGTGTATGTGTGAGACTCCTTTAAAGAAAATAGTTGTGTTCTGGAGAGAAAGAGAGATATAGAGGAAGAAGAAAGGATGAGATGAAAAAGAACTCCCCCGTGTTTTCCAGTTTGCTTAGGTTCATTTGGTCCAGTGCAGAAGATTCCCTCCGCTTCTGCAGCACTGCTGAAATGGGACAGTGGGATGACCCAAGCTCCCCATTTTGTCTTTTAATTAAAATAAAATTTATGGCTAAGGGCTTAGATATGGGTGCACAGTCCTCAGAGTGTTCGCAAGTGTGTGACGCTTACGGCCGCTGCCCTCAGTCTGAGGTACACTACTTTCCTCACTTCACCGAATCCCTCCTGTCGCTTTCCAGGTGATCTCCTGCACCCCAGTGCCAGCCGAGGCTCTGACCATAGACTCATTTTCTGCATTAACTTCATAGAGAGAAATTATTGGCCATCATTTTGCCTCTGCTATTTTTTACATAATATAATTATTTGCAGATTTAACTAAGTTGTGTGTGTCATTAATTGGTGGTTTATGTTTTGGAGCCATATTTAAGTAAGAATCCCACAATTTATCCATTTTTCTCTTGGTAGATATTTGAGTTACTTATGAGTTTTCACTATTATAATTAAATTTCTCAGACTCCTTTGGGCACATAGGTTTTCTTGTGATTTAGGCAAATCCAAGGCAATTGAATGACCAGGTCATTCAGTAAATACAAGACCCAGAAGCCCCACCCTTACACTGTGGTGCACATCTCATTTTATGTATCTCTGATGACCAAGGGTTCTGATGACCTTATGACATACTTATTCATCACTTACAAATTTTTAGGAAGAAATTCACTTGCC
>NW_004524991.1:456733-460400 GCF_000260255.1 Octodon degus
GGTGAATCAAAAGGCTGATGGTAGATTGAAAAAATATTTGTGCCTCTTCCGGCAGGCAGAGTATAAGCCAGTAACAATGGCTAACAAATGGTCCGAGAGGTAGAGATACCAGTACTAATATGGACCTTTAAAGATCGTTCCCTGTTAAAGAAATGCTTATTCAGCACAGGATTGTAATGTTTCCCGCATTGGAGTAGCAAGTTTCCAGAAGTTTGATAGTGCATGTTTTGATAAAGAAAGATTTACACATTGTTGGCAACATCTGTACATGTTGTAAAATCTTTGGAATTCAATTTGCAAGTTACAGTGCTTTAGACTTTTTTTTTTTTTTTTTTTTTCAGGAACCGGGGATTGAACTCAAGCCCTTGCACTTGCCAGGGAAGCGCTTATTCCACTGAGCTGTCTCCCTAGCCCCTGTGCATCATACTTAAAGTGTACAGCTTTGTTGATCCATTGTTTTGAATTCTGGATTGTTTTCTTTTTAATGTATATGTGAATGCACATACAATTGAACACATTTTTGGATAAGAACAAAAGATTGGAGAGAAGGTGAATTTCATTCAACAGAAATCTGCTTCACTAAATGTGTGGTAAGCCTGTACGTTGAAATACTAGGCATTTTTGTATCTTTCAAAAAGACTGTGGTGGCACAAAATATCTAGTTTTGAGAAGATTATCAGATATTTTATACACATTAAATGAAGAAATGGCATATCTGTTCACAGTGGGCTGGGGAGATAGCTCAACAGTTTAAGTGCTTGCCTGGCAAGCAAAAGGACCCAGGTTTGATCCTTGGTACCGCATGTTGTGTAGGCCCTGACGTGGGCTAGCTGTGCTGGCTACAGAGACTGGGCACTGTGGTGCACTGGGGAGGCTGAGACAGAAGGACCACTAGGAGTCTGATCTGTGTAGTGAGACCCTGTACCAGACAAAAAAAATTAAAAAATAATAAAAATCTGTCACAGAATATCATTTTATCAAATATTATTTAAATATATTTTATACAGATAAACATTTCCAGAGGAATGTAAGATGCTGTTTGACTATAGATTCTTCTGAAAATCATTTGGGTAATTTTGGACAGGAAAGGATTCATTCAATAATCTTTCTTATTTGTTTGCATGTTTGTGTCTTAATGAACAGGAGATAATGAATTAGCAGAGGACTGGTGAGAGCAGACAGAAGAAGACGTGAGCGAGGAATTAGATGAGTCACAGGGGCTTAGTCTTCCACTTGGTTTTAGTTTGCTGATGCCTAGACCTCCTGCGCTGATGCCTGCGGAGCCTTCAGGAAGGCATGCGGCAAGCAACGCCTTGTTAGTGACAGTGGCAGCCAAGGGACAGCTTAAAGCAGACACAGAGCACATCAGGAAGTCAGAAGCTGGAGCCTGACCTTCCTCAAAACGTGCACTTGTTTCAGAATCAGTGATGAAATTTTCCAGGAAAGGTGAAATAAGGCATGAAGCCAATCTTATCTTGACCTCAAGAGGCAAGAGTCTCTAATGTTGAGTTATTCCTATATTAAAGGTATGTTATTAAGTTAATGGATATAACTGCATATCAAGGAATTTAGAAGGAAGATAAAATTAACTTAAGAGATGGCTTTACAAATGAGATATAAAAAAAGAAAGGACTTTGGAATTGTAAGGAGTTGATTTGCCATAGGGACATTAATTTGAAGAGACGCAAAGGGAATGAATAAATAGGACGTCTCATCTCTTAATTGGAAGTTTCATTTTTCTTTACTAGAAGAACTGGTGTAGAGTACAATCCTTCCTGGAGTGTGGGTCGAAGCTTTTTTCTTTTTTGGCACCAAGTATTGAACTCAGGACCTTGTGCTTCCTGGCAGGCAATCATGCAACTGAGCTACCTCCTTGACCCTAAAATGAGGCTTGCATAAGCCCCAGGAGTTTGCGGCTCTGCAGGTGCACAGTGTAGGGTGGTGCAGGAATAGCAGAAATAGTAGATGGGCTGGAGTCCCCATCTCAGGGGCCCTGCTCTTGCACTGCGCTGTGCTTCTGGTGGGTGAAGACCCCAGGAAAGGCCCGCACAGGATGCTGCTAAGCTTGGGCTACTGAATAAATACAAGAGATTCAAAGAAGAGGCTTGAAGCCTACAGTCTGTTCTTGCCTCAGTTGCTGGTAGTTCAGTAACTATTGGGAAATAAAGATAAGACAATAGAACCTTTTTTATGTGTACTTACCACTGTGCCATTTGCCTCCACGTGGATATGAAATGAAAGATGCCGGATGCATGCAAATGGGTTTTGAAAGTATTTCTTTTTACTTTCGTGAAGAACCGTGGTAAACATTTGTCACAGAGGTGATGTCAGCATTCTCTCAAGTGGTTTGGTTTAGCTATGCTCGAGTAGCGTCACCGACAGTTCAGTGACACAAATTAATATGTGAGTTAACAATGTACTGTCTTCTTTTGTTATCTAAAATTGTCACACCTAGCAAATTTCAGTCAAAGCATTCTAAACTGTTTGGGGAATGTCGGCATGTTTTGCGTGTGAGGCCAGCAGATCGGCAGGGCCTTTCGGAGTCAGGCCTGAGGCTGCAAACCACAGCGAGCTTCTGGCAGCTTCCTTATTCACTGCACACAGCATAAAAGAGCTGCCCGGCGGGGAGAGGAGTTCCCGTAGTACTGACAGCACTGCTTGGCATGCTGAGTGTCTTCTTAGCTTCTTTCAAAACAGTAACTGTTATATTTAAAAATTATGTTCCATTATATAGTACTTTATACATTTGTATACATGCTATGAATTTCCTATTAACTGTATCAGAAAAAATACTGTGTTGATGTTTGGGTTGGCTTGAATTAATTATATGAAGCCTCCTTTTTGAATTATGTTCTTTAATAGGGTGATGAAGTTCATTTAAGAATCCAAATATCCTTGTTTCTTTTCCTTACTGAGTTATACTGCAATGAAAAAGCCGTTACCCAACTTCCAATACGGCAGCGCAGTCGGCCACCGCTTAGGACTTCCAGGCGCGTGGCCAGCTTTCCTGTATTCCTGACTGCTGGGAATCCCAGCCGTCTGTTTGTAGTTTTCTCTTTCTCCGTGGTGTGGCTGGTGGCGGCTTAGCTACGCGCACTGGTGACACGTGCGGGACCGCTGCGGGTGGGAAGGGCTGGCAGCACCGTCTGTTCAGCCACTGGAAGTTCCCGGACGCTTTGCCATCTCTTTTTCTGAAATATTGGCTAGACACACTTTGTAGCTTTTCACTCTTTTCTTTCTGTTCTTTAACCTTTTATATGTTTGCAATCTTTGGTCTCCATGATATATTTTAGATAATTTTTTCTGTTCTATTTTGTAAATTATAATTTTTGCCTCAGCATTTTCAAAATAGTGTAGTGTGAAAAATCTTTTAAATTTTACATTTGAATTAAGGTATTTCCATGTCTGTTTGTTTTGTATCTGCTAGGTAGTTTTATAACTTTAATTTTTAGTCTCCAAATCTCTACATATATTTCTGTGTATTTTCTTTGATATCTTTATGTATATACTGAGCGATCTCACTTAATTTGTATCTGATAATTCTAAAATATGGTATCTTTGTACAGTACATTTACTGTTCTGTATACTTCTCTATTTTGTGATCCTTTCATTTTCCCTTCATAAATTATTTATAGGGGTCCTGTCGGCCCTAGACTACACAGGTACG
>NW_004524991.1:460500-461505 GCF_000260255.1 Octodon degus
GGAACCGGGGATTGAACTCAGGCCCTTGTGCTTGCCAGGGAAGCGCTTATTCCACTGAGCCAGCCCTTGGTTTATTTTTTTACCTTGGAAGCCCACTTACTTAGTCTGGCAGAGTGAACAGCGTTTTCTACAGGAGCAGTTACGCTCTTTGTTAATAAGCGCGGTTTTGTCCTTCCTGCCACACCTGGATGCTGCTCACGTGGTTTTGTGGGTTTACGAAACTGGCAAACGGTAACTAGAAATGAGGCTGCATGCGCCGCCAGCATCTCCAGCCCTTCCCGGGTGTGTGCGCAGTACGCTCCTTCTTCCTGCAGCAATGGGGTCGCCGTGGGGCCTTCACAGAGGCCTTGCGTCAGGTAACGGGAGCTGCCTTCTGCTTTACATTGTCCAGCTTTGTCTTAAACAGATGGAGGATTCTGAATTTTCTTTAACAATTTTCCATACCTAAATGATGTTTTTTTCCTTTGTTTTGGTAATGTTATGAATTACATCAATTTAAGAAAAATTAAACTAACCTTATTTACCTGATATAAATATAATGTGGTTATATTGTGCTACTTTTTAAAATATATTTCCAAAGTATTTTACCAACGTTCTGTGGGCAGTTTCTGCATGTTTGTTCATAGGGAATATTGTTCTATTTAACTTTTCTCTTGTAAATGCTGTCAAATTTGGGTTGATCAATATTATGATGACTGAATAAAATAAAATATATTTGGTAGTATTTCTTCCTTTTTATATTGTGAAAGAGTTTTCATAACATTACTTTAAGTTCTGTAAATGCTTATAGAATTCACTGATGAAATTATCTAGGATCAGGGTTTATTTGTGTAAAGGTTTTATTTTTTTAAGTAACAAATTCAGTATTTGTAATAAATATTGGGCTATTTATATTTTTTCTTTTAGACTGATTTTGGCATGTTATCTTTCAAAGAATGAGTTTGTTTCCTTTAAGTTGTCAAATTTATGCTATTATGTTGATTATAATATGCTTTTAAAATTTAA
>NW_004524991.1:461665-462934 GCF_000260255.1 Octodon degus
TTTGCCATTATTTTACTATTTCCTTTACTTATTTTGGGTTTAATTGGCAAAATGTTCACCTTATCAAAGTTGAGTCTTACATTAATTATCTTATGTATTTTCTAATGCAAGCTTTTGGAGTTATCTTTTTCCTTTAAATCTTCTTCAGATAAAATTCTTAATTTTTGATATGTAGTATTTTTATTGTTTTCAGTTAAAATTTTTTTGCTTTCTCTTATGATTTCTTACTTGACTTATTTGAGTCAAGTGTGTTATTAATTGTTTAAATATTTGCAAGTTTTCTAGACATACTACTGATGTATATTCTAATAAAATATCTTAACTATCAGAAAATATACTCCACATAAGAGAGATTTTTATAGCAATATAAACACAATTTTCTATATATACTTTCTACCCATTGCTAATAGAGACAGATGCGCCTGGCACCAACTCATGTCCTTGTACCCAGAGAGGGGTGCAAAGGGAACAAAGGAGGAGTCTCACCACCTCCTGCCCAGGGCCACACACTGCTGCTCCTCGGTGGTGTCCTGCTGTCGTGCTGCCCTGCTGTGGAGCCAGCCAACTGTGGACTGAAATGCTACAAACTGTGAGCTAAAATAAACTTTCCTCCTTTAGCTTGTGGGTCTTGTGAATTTTGTACCAGAGACTAGTATTATATTATGTAAATAAGATATAATATAATACAAGAAATACTATGTATTTGTAAAATATATTCAATTAACCCAAAAAGTCACAAAGAGAGAAAAGAGCAACAAAAATATATAGAAAAAGCAACAAGAAGATAATGTACATATAACTTATTAGTTATTGAAATAAATGCAATTAGTCTAATAAACAACTTAATTTAGAAGACAAAGATTGTCAGAGTGGATATATAAAAGCAAGACCTAACTATACCACATTAAGTTGTTTTAACATAGGACTCAGGACATAGGAGAACTTGTACTGTAACGTCTTGTAACTCGGTAGTGTCCCAAATTTTCTGATCAAGGAGATTATGGGGCACAGAGGAAAGTGATTGATGATGTAGAGTGTGCTTAAGGAGAGTCCCCTAGATAGAAACATTCTCTAAGGCTTTCACAGAGAGCAAATTGGTCAAGCAATGGCTGTGACTCATTCACATGGCTGACGTTGACAAAGGATCTACAAACTGAAGTACAGGGTTTAAGGGTAAATCCTAAGGGGATTTGACTGATCTTATCAGATACAAAAGTTACATTTCTTGTTATATAGGTCTTGCTTTATCTTGGTCTTAACCATCCAGCA
>NW_004524991.1:473190-474585 GCF_000260255.1 Octodon degus
TTCCTCTGCCCTGAAGTGGAAGCTGACTTGGCAGTTCAGGGTGCTCGTGGCTGGGCTTAGCCGTCTCTCCTCACATTCGGCAAAGGTGGAAACCACATCTTGGGTTCATCCAGCTCAGTGTGATGTAGTGAGAAAGAGGTTGCGGGGTTGGATCTGCGTTATGCCTCGGTCTTGGTGTATGGTTGAAAGCTACTTGCACATATTACAATCCTACCTCTTTAAAAATATATAGCCTAGACTTATACATAGAGAGGGTGAGATTTCCTCAAAATGTAAACAAGTTGTTTCTGTGTTCCAGAACTTCCATCCTTCTTCATTTTTTCCCCTATATTTTCTAACATTATGTCGCAGATTTAGTGAATTTATTCAGACAAAAAAACACAGTGTCATCATTCAAAATGTTGGTATTCCTCAGCTTGTCTCAGCTTCCTCTCTCGACCTGAATTTTTATCTCTTGACTAGACCAAGAGGAAAAGATCTGCGAGGAAAGGTAGAGTTTCGCATTTGTTGAGTCCGGGAAGAAGAGGCACAGCCAAGAGATGGAAATCGTCCGGGGGCCAGGTCTGAGTGCCTCGTAGAACTCTGTGCTTTATGGCTGTCGCAGCCCACTATCGGCAGCGTAGCTGAGGCTGATTGACGGTGCTGGCGTGCAGCCTGACAGCTCGGGTTATTTGAAACAATGTTGTCATTGGCGATAGAATCATGAAAGGTATTCAGTTTGAAGGCGTGTGTGCTATGTATGTCATGTGGGATGAATCCTTATGCTGTCCCAAACATTGATAGAGCCCTACTGGAATAAAATTTGGGTTTTGTATGTGTTAACTGATCAAACGCCTAATTACAAAGCGCCATTCTGAAATTTTATTGGGCAAACAGACTCTCGTGCATGTAAGATAGAATAGTGCTCCTGCGTGTGCCGCACAAGTCTGCCGGCTGTGTTCCGTGTGCATAGGGTGGCACAGGCCGCTTGAAATAACCCCAAGAACCAAGATGCCTCAAAACTACCGCGTGGTGCTTAATGATTTCTGTTTAGTCACCACATCATGGAAATAAAAGCAGGAAAATTTTAGGAAGTCAAACTGCCAACGTCTAATGATTGAAATTTTCTATAAACTTCAAAGCCCAGTCTAGTGTGAAGTTTTAAGCAGTGATAGTTTGATACTGCACTGCGAAGCTGCCGCTCCTCAAGAAGGAGCTCTGCCGTGGTGAAAGAGCCCTCTGCCAAGCCAGAGTTGCGGGGCTCAGGACGGAGTCTCTGCCGTGGGAACTTCCCTTTCCACTGTTTCAGCATTTCTCCACCTCTGGCTTGCATACTGCAGTGGTTTGAGCATGGTTTGTCTTTCAAAGTTCAAGTCCTGGAAGCTGGGCCCTCGGTGTGGCAGTGCGGAGGGAGCT
>NW_004524991.1:474685-478635 GCF_000260255.1 Octodon degus
TGTATTTGTTCATTTATTTTTGTAATAGCAACTGAGACACTGTCAAAGGTTGCTAAATAAATTATAGTGTGTAAATATACTAAATATATCTGGATAAGAAAAGAACAAACACAACCAAAATTTTGTGCTTATCATGTTCTCTGATATAATTTAGATTGCTTATTTTCAGACCCTGTTCCCAGATTTGGACTTGAGATTCTCATCTGAGAGCAGTAAGTTTCCCTATAGGTAAGTGAGTTTGACAACATGTGTGTAGACTTTGTCTTTGTGTAACATTAAAATAGAGCACTCTGATTTAGCAATAATTAAATGTGGTTTATGAAAGGGTGGAATATGCGAATGAAGTTCTTCAAAGAAAACTCTAGGCTAATATCCTTCATAAACATGGATGAAAGCAGCCTAAATGAAACTTGATGATGTATTTTTTAAAAAATATCACACCCTGACCCAATGGGATTAGTTCAATATTAGAAAGGTAATAAAAGTGGTCTAATATATTAGCAAACACAAAAATGAAATATTTATCAATAGATGTGTGGAAAACATTTAACAAATAATAAGAAATTCCTGACTAAAAAATAAAATCAGCATTACAAATTACATAATTTTGACACATTACATAATTTACATATATGTCAGAGATTGAGAAAAATAATTTAAAAATTTCTGTGGCCATTTATGATTTATTTTCCTTTGTATCATTTGAAATTTTAAAGATTTTTCAAACTTAATTTTCTTTTTTTTTGTACTTAGCTCAGGGCCTACAGGATCTACAGAGTCTACAGGGTCTACAGGGTCTACAGGGTCTACAGGGTCTGCAGGCTCTACAGGGTCTACAGGATCTACAGGGTCTCATTATGTAGATTGGACTTGTAGTGACTCTCTTATTTTCACCTTCCCAAACACTGGGATTACAGGTGCATGCCACCAGGCCCAGTCTTAATCCCTGTCTCAGTGCGCCCCAGGGGCGGGGCCAGCAGGGCATGCCAGGGATTGAGCCCCAGTCCCTGCATCCTCCTAAGCAGGTGCTTTAGTCCACTGAGTTATCTGGCTGGCCCTCAAACTTAATTTTGATGTTATGTTATTAGCACAAAAATTCATAGCTGTTGAATTCTATTTTTTCCTTGAATGTGACTTTATTTGGTAATCACACCATAAATCTTAATTTCATTTAATTTGCATGCCTTTGTTACATCTTTGTCTCCTTTTTTTTTTAAACCTTGAGTATCTGTTTTACCTTTGAAATGTGTATTTCTTTTGTACAACATATATTGAGCATTGATTTTAGTCTAATGTGAGTAAAATTTTTAAAATTGTGCTCACTTCTTTTGTATTGATTGACTTGGAATACAGGTGTACTTCTTAATTTTACTATATTTTTCTACATTAAATGGGTTCTTTTTTATTTTTATTTTTTTGGTGGAACCGGGGATTGAACTCAGGCCCTTGCGCTTGCCAGGGAAGTGCTTATTCTACTGAGCCATCTCCCTGACTCCAGGTCCCTTATTTTTTCTTTAGATGAATGAGCTATGCTTCCCTTGATTTGGTGGTTGATTTTGTAGCAGCGGTAATGTACACATTTTCTTTTGAGAGTTTCTAGGATTTACATTCTGATTTTAAGTGTACTAGTAATTTCAATATTATCATCTCTGGATTTATCAATTTAAGAACATGTCTTGAATTTTTCACTAGGAATTATAAAGGAAATAAAATTTAAACAATGTGACATAGCTACTGTCAACAAGTAATGAAAAAAGGAAAAGGAACCACTGCCCATGCTGGTGAGGACTGGAGCTGTCAGAATTCCTACGCGCGAGTGTGAGCGTGAAGGACGAAGCCACTTGGAAACCTAGTTAGCAATGTGTGCAGTAGAGGAATGCTCCAGCCCTCTGGCCAAGCAGTACACAACAAAGGTGTGTGTGTGTGTGTGTGTGTGTGTGTGTTTAGCAAAACATACAAATAAATTTTCATTGTCATATCCAGCTGATAAATACTTTTTGTAAAGTTAATAAATGGTGAAAATTACTCTTTGCTATTTGAAATCAGGATTATGGCTTCAATTACGTGAAGATATTTATTGCAAGAGGCCAGAAAGATTTCTGCAGTGCTTTTAATGTATTTCCCTATTGGGTGTGTTTATATAGGTAGATTTAATATAGCTGTATATTTTTGATTTGCATAGTTCTTTCATCTATTCTGCAAACAGATGTTTCAAAACTGTCTGTGCTTATTGCTGGGGAGACTTCGAAAGCTCACACATCTTGCCTTGCTATTGGAAATGTCAGTTAATATAACCATTTACGAAATCAAACACAAAGTTGCTATTTAAATATAACCTACATGCATAGATTTTGTTGCTGTGGAGGTGGGGATCAGACCCAGGGCCTACCAAGGCTCGGCAGGAGCTCCCCAATTGGGCTCTATCTCCAGCCTCTACAACTGCATAGTTTTAAGTAGAAATTCACTCTTAGGAATCTGTTTTGTGGAAAGAAACTGAATAATATAAAATCATACATAAAAGATCATATTCATATTGGATAGCTCAGAAGATTAAAGCACCTACAAGCAGGCACAAGGGCCAGGGGTCCGATCCCCAGTGTGCTGTGCTGGCCCTCCCCCAGGGTGTGCTGAGACAGCAATTGAGACTGGGCGTGGCAGCGCGCACCCGTAATCCCAGCCCTCTTGGGAGGCTGTAAACAGGCGGATCAGTATGAGTCCAATCTAGTAGTGAGACCCTGAACACCCTGTAGACCCTTCCCTAAAATACAGAAATAAATAAATAAATAAATGATTAAAAAGATCATATTTGATGTATCCAACAAAGTAAAGAACTTTAATATCCATGGTTATCAAAATGATTGAAATAATTATAGTGTAGTTGGACTATGGTATATTATGTAGCTATTGAATAGGATATGCTTTCTGCTAAACTGAAGAACTGGAGGATTTTCCATGGCATGTTGTTAATTGAGAAACATTAAAATACACATAAATTAACTCAGTTATTTATTTCAATGTGTAATAGTTATTTCAATTACAATAAATAAATACATTTCAATTTATTTATTTCAGTGAAATAATTGGAGCATAAAAATCTAGATTTTTTCAAAATATACAATAAAAATTTGAAAGCAATTTTTGGTTCACATAGATTGTAGGTTAAGTAAAGTTACTTCAAACAAAAATGAGATGATCATTATGGTGTGTGTATGTATAAAAGTATGTGTGCACAAATGCGTATATGTTGGACATAAAATGTTATTGAATTGTTAAAGAAAATTTTCTGGTTACAGTATAGTGTTGTGTCATCATCTCATCTACTTATAACTTATTTGAGTATAAAAATTAGTTGAATAATACACCTCAAAATATTAAACATTGTGATTAAAGCATGATTTTTGTTCTTTTCAATCTTCCATTTATTCATTTATTTGGTACAGGGTTGCAGTCAGACGCAGAGTGATCTTCCTGTCTGAGCCTCCCAAGCGCTGGAATTAGAGGCATGGGCTGCCATGCTTAGTGGTCTGCTGTGCTGGGGCTCAAACCGGGGTCCTTGCACTTGCCAGGCGGGTCCTTAGACTGCCGAGCTATCTCCTCACCCTCTTTAATGTTTTCTTTTCTGTCATGAATCTCTCTGTATTTTTATAAATTAGCTGAAACATTTAAAGGACAGAATGGAAATAAAGGAGCAACAAATAAGACTTGAGCTAAGAAATTAGAAAAACAGTTAAACCTATTTTAGCAGAATGTTTTGCAGGATAAGCTAAAATCAGCAGTTTCATTCTCACCTGGGGACAGGATGAAAAGTCTGTGTTCAGGTTTTTTTTTAAATTTATTTTATTTTTTTTCAAAGTTTTATTGATAAACAGCAATGAGACAGTTTCAAATCAAATCGGAAGTACAGTTTCAACAAATAACACACTGCATATATTCTTCTTAGTGGTTAATTG
>NW_004524991.1:478735-480688 GCF_000260255.1 Octodon degus
TCACATCTTTGGGCTTTTGGTTTGCTTTGCTTTTCATTTTCTAAACATTTGAGATGCAGCATTAGGGTATTTATTTGTTCCCATTCTGTTTTTCTAATGTGTGAATTCACAGCTATAAATTTCCCTCTAAGAACTGCTTTCATCACATCCCATAAATTGTGTTGAATTTTCATTGAACTGAAGTTATTGTTTAATTTCATCTGTAACCCATTGTTTCCTAAGTAGGGTGTTTAATTTCCATGTATTTATGCAGTTTTTGTGGTTTCTTTTGTCATTTACTTCATTCCATTGACTGTCGTCAGATAATACACATGGGATAACTTCTGTTTTCTTCAGTGCATTTAATCATGATCTGTGGATGAGTATGTGGTCTATTTTAGATATTGTCCCAGGTGCAGCTGAAAAAATGTGTATTTAGCCGTGGTTTGGTGGAACACTCTGTATTGTCCATTAAGTACATTTGTTCCAAGTTCTGGCTCAGTTCTGCTATTTCCTTGCTATTTTTTTTTTATTTGACCTATGTTTTTGGGATAACGGGATGTTACCTGTTAAGGTTGTGGTATTGGATATTAGATTTTTCATGTCCATTAAGATTTGCCTTATATAGTTGGGTGCTCCCATGTTTGGTGCACACATGTTTATGATTGTCACCTCTTCCTCTGGAATTGGCCCCTAACCAGTATGTAGTGGCTTTCTTTCTTTCTTTCTTTCTTTCTTTCTTTCTTTCTTTCTTTCTTTCTTGATCATTCTTGGTTCAACATTGAGACTGTCTGAGAACAGGATTGCTACCCCAGCATTTTCCTGAGGTGCTGGGGCATGTAGTATTGTTTTCCATCTTTTGACCTTAATCCTATGAAATTCTTTATGTGTTAATTGTATTTCTTGTATACAGCATATTAGATTTTGCTTCCTAATCTACTGTGCCAATATCTTTCTTTCAATTGATGAATTGAGTCCATTCATATTGATGATTATAATTGAGATGTGTTGACTTTTGATTGACATGTTATTTACCTGCTGTTACTTACCACTTTTTCTCCTGCATTTAATTCTTTGACCTATTTGGTGGGTTTTTTCAATTCTCATTTGTAGATTTCTTGTCATTGTGGTTCCTCTCTAGAATATCTTTTAGTAGGACTCTTTTGTCGGCCCATCCGCAGACCCAGTGAGTGTGTGGGAGAGCTTATGCCCTCTCCTGCATTAGCCAGACCAAGCCTAGGCCCACTGCACAAGAGAAACCTTTCCCCCATTCTCTGGACCTCCTCTGCCCCTCCAGAGAGAGCCTAATACCAGCCTGTAAGTGAGAACTTCTGCCACTCTTTTGGGACCACCCCAGATCCACCCAACCCTAGGCACTGTGAGTGTGTGGGAGAGCTTCTGCACTGTCCTGCACCCGCAGGACCAATTCCAGGCCCACTGCATGAGCAAGACCTTTCCCCGTGTTCTCCAGACCTCGCCAGTGCTTCCAGAGCCAGCCCAACCCTACCCTGTGAGTGAGAACTTCCACCATGCTATTGGGAGCTCTCCAGACCAGCAAAGACCAGGCCCCCTAATCCAGGAGCAGAATATTTTGCGAGAGGGGAATAGCAGGCTCATCTCCAAGGGCAGCAGCAGGAAGGAGCTGAGCACAGTAGCCAGACCCAAGCCAGGCACAACTGGATGAACTAGAGCATGGTATATCAGTACCTGAAATTTAGTAGGTGCTAAGGTTACAACTGCACCAAAGCTCTACAACAAAGGGCAGTGGACGGTGCTATAAAAATGGTAAAGAGAAGGAGTAAAATGCAATCTCAGGTCCTGAGCTCACACAAAACAAGTGCAGAGGACACTACCACAGCGGAAATGTCTGAATTAATAGCATCTAAATTAACAAAACAATGGGAGAAAGGTATAGAGGAACTCAGACCAGAATTAATCTCTGAAATAAAAAAAGAAATCTATGAATTAATATTG
>NW_004524991.1:480788-491445 GCF_000260255.1 Octodon degus
GCAGGTTTTTCCCTGCTTTAGGTTGAAAAGAAGGTCTGAACACAGTACAGTGCTCTGTCTGAGCAGCTTATATCTCTTTCTTTTTTCTTTCTTTCTTTTTTTTTTGGTACTGGGGCTCAAACTCAGGACTTCAGGACCTCACGCTTGCCAGGCAGGCCCTTATGCTACTGAACTATCTCCCCAGCCCAAGAGCAGCATATATTTCTGCACAAATTTAATTTCCTTTTGTTATCCTAAATTCAAATTAAATAAATCCTTGACCAATTTATAGAAGTCTTATTTGCAAATCTTTAACAATCCTACTACTTGATGTTAATAGTTATTTAGAACATAAAATACCCATCCTCTCATTTGCTAATTAAAGCAACAGAATGCAATGTGGTTTTAGACGGTGTTGCTGAGATTCCTAGGTCACAAGAAATGACACTGAGAGTAACAGCGACTTCCAAGTCAGCGACCAGAAGCACGCTTTAGCCTCTTTCTTCCAACGCTCTCTAAGTCTTGTAACAGCTGCCTAATCAAATTCTGGTTAAAATGCTTCTTAGAAAATTCATTCATCTGAAATCCTACGAGTCAGGCAACTTTTTCACATGGAGGAGTATAGTGCATATGATAAGCTGCTAAACCAGTGGGATTAAAGAAGCAAGGTTTTCCTAATGGTCCCGGTAGGGTTAGTTCCACCACAGGAGCTGCATTCATCTTCTCTGAAAGGAGCGCATCAGTTTTAACCTATTGTTTTTGTAATGATCATGACTCCCTATTAGCTGGAGCAAAAGACATTTAATCTAGTTAATAATGTTTATAGTCCATCTGTCACAAATTCCCAGACAGGAAATTAGGCGAGGATACACCTAAGCTATGGTTTGCCTCTACACGACAACCTAAGGAAAATGTTCTATAGAAAGCCGTCTTGAATTTGTGTGAAATGTAGGCATGTTGGTGCAAGCCTGGGGCACCCCAGTGGGAGGGAGTAAGAGAGGCATTTGAGACCTGGGGCCAGAATGGCTGCAAAATCTTGGTCCTTATCATTTCTCCCCCCGCTGAGCTGTGCCACGCTGAAAAGGCTGATGAAAGTTACTCAATATTGCTCTGTCCTCAGCGTTATATTACCCGAGTCTCTGCGCTATGACAAGAATCTAAAGATAAGAGCCAGCACACCTGAAAGAAATGGGTTTAGAAATAGAATGGCCCTTTGTGCATATTCTGGTCATGCTCAGAGAAAACTTCATATGCTAACGAGCCACAGTCGGAAACCTGATCAGAGGCTCATTGTTGTCTCTGACAAGGTCGCTCTTTCTTGGTTTAGACAGTAACAAAAGAAGGAATTGGCCCCTCTTTCTTTGCAGAGTCAGCCAGAATGCTGAAGCAGAACAGGCATCTCGCTCTGTGTGTTGAGTTCAGGAGCCTAAATACTCCCTGTGACAATTACCAAAGTCTTCTGAGTCTCGTTCTATCACTGATGTCTAAAATGTTACCAGTGGTAATTCATTCTGTCAGGTTATTGTTTCCTCTTTGAAATAAACACACACTGAAGTACGACTTTAATATTGTCACTTATCAATACCCCATTAACTTGATGTTTTCCTTTGTACCTGTCCACTGGGAATAGACACCTTGAAGGAGACTTGGAATTAGAAGTGGTCTCAGGTGTTCAGGAAGTTATCCAGTGATCTGACAACTGAACCCCAGGTTTAAAGTGAGATGCTGCATGTACTGAACTAAGGTATTTAATGTATAAACTGAGATATATTTACTGCATGCCCTATTGCCATTAATCCTGTAGCTCACGCTACAGAGTTATCTTGAATTCTCCCGCTGTTTGTAGTAAAAATGCATTCAAGAGCTCGTCTATCTTCATCTCCACCACCTCTACTCCAGCTTTTACTTCAGTGAGGAATACGATAACTCCTTTTCACTTGGGCCTTTGCTCCTAGCCCTGCCTGCTCCAACACTGATTCTACACTGTGCCAAAATAGCTCAGTAATGTTTCAGTTTGATAATGTCATCCACGGTTGAAATCCTTTACCTACTGCCTGTTATCTTTGGGGATGGAATTAAAATTCTATAATGTGATATACAAGGTTTTTTATGATCTGATCACTATTAACCTTTAAATAGTATATTCTATGTATTGGTCAGCGTTTTACTTAGAGGAATAGATGTAATATAAGGAACAGATATTAACATAAGATATACAAGGTATGAGGAATTACAAAATCGGCCTACGACAGTTAGCAGCAGTCAGATGGGGGAGTGTGTAGAGGTCATCTGCACATGCCAGACTGAAGAATTCAGTCCCAAGGTCTGAAGCTCACTGCTGTGCTCCATGCAAGCCTCTTCGCGTCAGCTAATGGGTCTGCGACAGAAGACTGAAGAGTCTGCGATGGAAGGCGAAGGATCCAAGCTGGAGACCAAAGAGTGAGCTGCAAGCCAGGCAATGAAGTCGAAGCTGAATGTGAAGACTAAAGTTCCTCTGAGGAAGTGGAACCTCAGCTCCTTACTCAGCCCCTTTATATGGTCTCTTTGTGCTGAGTTACTCTGGGATGGGCCAACTGTGTCCTAGGGTGGAACCAATCCCACCCCAGGACAGGCCCTGGTCCTGCTCTAGGGAGGAACCAATGCATGCCTTAGGATGACCTGCTGTGTCCTAGGGTGACCTGCTGTGTCCTAGGGTGGAACCAATTGTGAGCCAGGACAGGACCCCCTCAGGCCAGGAACTGCGCCAGCCCAGTGGAGTCTCCAGTCAAGTTGACACAATGTATCAACCAATACATTCTACCATTTCTTCTTTGAAAATTAGGAGTCTTTTCTTAATTAATACATCATCTTGGTTCATACTTGAGGCAAACATCACAGATACATCTCAACAACTATACTTTTATACCATGTTTCACCACTAGAGATTCGCTTTAGCTGCAGTATTCACTGTGTCGAATTATGTAATTAGGAAAGGCTGCTACTCATGCCAGTTAAAGGAATCAGTAATGATTGATTGAAATCAGAATCAGCATACTTTCTCTATAAAGGGAGAGGTAGTAAATATTTTGGGTTTTAATGGGCCAAAAGAAAAATTTAAGGACTTTACGTACATACTTGAATAAAAGCAGAGACAAGCAATTTTCATAAATTTTTGGTTGAGGAAGATGCAATCATAATAAGCACCATTTTAACAGAGATATGCTAATAGGAAGAATCAACATTTGGGGGATGGCACAATTTGTGCTTGCTTGTGCCTTTGGGGTTGTTTTGCCCTATTACCTACCAAATCACCAAACCCTCACCTGTAGAATTTCATGAAACAGCTTGGACCAGCCCCTGGCCTAAACAGTCACTGGCTCCAGTTCCTTTTGCCAGCAACTGGTTCAGGCATGAACGTTTTCCCTACGCCTAACAAACAGAATCAAAGGACAGTCTATCTGAGGCTTCTGGGGAAGTAGAGCTCCATGAATAAAAGTAAACAGTGGGAGAAAATGTTCCTCTGCTCTTCTGACTTGGATTGTCTGCGTAGATCCCCCTTGTAGCACGCACAGCTGTTCTGACATGCTAAACGGGGCTAAAGATACACGTGGAAGGGAAGTGGAGCATAGTGGGATTGTGTGGTTCTCTAACTTAGAGCATCTTGCCTTTTATCTCCTTGTCAGGTGGAAAGCTAAAGTCCCTTATTACATAAATTCCATTTAGTCATATTTTCTGTTACTCATAGCTCAAAGCTTTTTAACAGATCCAGCACCTCTATTCCTGGAATCTAAAATTAGTTTTCCCTCTAAGTTAAATAAGCCTCCTCTCTTGCCTTTGTAACTCTGTTCAGATAACACACAGGTTTGTTTTCAGAAGTTTTTGCTGACTTCTTTGGCTACCTTCCCTAAACATAGGTGCTTGTCAGTAAAACTTATTTCCATAGCATTCTGCACAACATCTTTTTTTTTTTTTTTGCCACTTTATTTGTTTTGAATTTTTCAAAACACATTTCCCTAGGACCTGAATTCACTCATATTGAAAACAGCCCCAATCCAGGAACTATCAGTCATTACTTAATTCCTCAGATCCAGCACAGTATTCAGTACTATTGTTGAAGAATAAATAGTATAAAATGACAATAAAATGAATAAATAAATCTTATATCATAGTTATCCTCCAAGAGAACGTGCTACCGGTGCAAACACAGAGACATGGACAGTATTCTATGAAAACTTCTGGTATATAGAGTGACAAGTGGTTTTGTTTGCTCCTCTACTGGGCTTTTAATGTTAGTGGCTAGCCAAGCCTGCCCACATCTCTGGCCACTGACTACATAAGGGTCAGAAATCTAGGGTGCCACTAATTGGCAACTCCAAAGTTCTTGTCTTTACCAAAGCTTCTTTGTTATGGTAGGGACCTGCTCTTGCTCACCTTTTGTTTTTTAAACTGATATCATTCAGTAGTTTCTCAGTTTGGAATGTCATTGAACTGTTCTGCAAGAGGATAACCAGTGGATCACCTGCTTCTTTGTTCTTATTTCTTGAACGAATTTTATCAATTTCAGAAAATCATCCCATGACTCACTCTGAAGCTTCATCTGAGGTGATCAGTGCTAGCTTCACCTAGCCATAAATTAGTTGGCATTTTTCCTCAAAATTCCCATAAGCCAGCCAAAGAGGAAAGTGATCAATGACGTAGAATGTGCCTAAGGAGAGTCACATGGAGAGAAAACATTCTCTCAGGCTTTCACAGAGAGCACACTGGCCAAGCATTGGCCGTGACTCATCCACATGGCTGACACTGACAAAGGTTCTACAATCTGTGGTACAGGATCTCAGGAGAAATCCTGAGGGGATTTCATGGACCTTATCAGACCCCAAAACTACAACTTTTGTTGCATAGGTTCCTGCTTTACCTTGGTATTAACCATCCAGCAGAAAAGTATAAAAACGAAATATAAGAGGTAAAGCCATGCTGTTATGTTGAGCTGTAGGGGACTCAGGTCACCAATTTCTGACATTGCCAGTCAAGCAGAAGACCCAATACTATTATGGACTACTGAACTCTTTTAGAATATTTTGCTGAGTTTACACACCTATAATATTTAAATTATGGAAGTTAACAAAAAAAGGGGATACAGATGAATGTCCGTTTTGTATCTGTGTATTCAAAGTTAGGATAGATATATAGTTACATTCTCTTAATGAGTAGGGGGATTTGCTTTAATGGTGTTTGTAAATAAGATATCAAGTCTGCATCTTGTACAGCAATTAACCACTAGAAAGAATGTATGCAATGTGTTAGTTATTGGTACTGTCCTACCAATTTGGTTTGAAACTGTCTCATTGCTATTTGTTTCTCAATAAAATTATGGAAAAAAATTCCCATAAGCCATGTTTTGAACAGCAATAATAAAGCATCCTTCCCTCCTTATACTGAAAGGCACGGTGAGACCTGCTGGTTGGTGCATTGTGTCTCCCCTGCAAGAGAGAACAGGGGGTCAGCTCTTCCAGGAAATGCAGTGGTGATTTGCACAGTAGTAATTTATTATTTTTGCCAACCCATTGCCCTAGCTTGCTGGTCTCTAGTGCCAAGTAATAAGTAAAATCCACCCGCAAACATTCTTTGAATAATGACTTTTTAGAAAGATTTGACAGTATGTATCCTCTCTCCTCCCTTTCTCCCTTCCCCTCTCAAAACCCATAATTTTTCAGTGGCATTGATATTGGGGGAATATATCATTACCCGTTGGCTATTGTTATTGAAAAAGTTTACATTTAAGCAAGTAGAGCAATGAACACTGTAGTAATGTGATTTTTGTTTAAAAATATACCTTAGCAGTCAACCCTCCAGTGTTTTATGAAGAAGGGATTCTATACAGCACGAGTCCTGGGAGCTGCCGAATTCATTCTCCTGCCTGAGTTTCTGGTGTCTTTGGATGATCTCAGGTGTTTCAGTTTCAGATCTGGGCACCTCCAACAGTTGATTTCATCTCATAGCTTGCTTTGGTTTGCCTATTTTGTCCTTCCAAAACTCATGCTGGGGCCAGATCCCCAAGATAAGAGTTCTGACGGGTGGAGCAGCCTTTGGGGAAGTGATTGGGTTGAGGAAGGGGACTGGATGATCACTGGGAGACCAGATGTTCCCAGTGATTTCTGCTTCCTGGGCTCAGCCTCCTGCTTCCCCTCACTGCACTTGAATTCTTCCACAAAACCTCACTTCCCTTCTGCTCTTTGGCCATGACGCCTTCAAGCCCCGCAGAGGTTGCTGGCACAGTCAACTTCCAGAACCATGAGCCAAAATATCCTCTTTCCTTCATAAATTATTCAGAAGCAGCTCTTCTGCCACAGCAAAAGAAAACTGACTAAGCCAAGCCCAGTTTCTTTGCTCCCTGTAGCCCCATATGCTCAATTATCTGTTGCTTATTTTCAGTGAAATAACCCACACACATCTCAAATGCAACATGTACAACAGATCATGCTCATCAAAGTTTATTCCTCAAGATATTATTGTGTCTTAAGGGATAATTTGCTGACCAGGTATCCAGTACACCCTAAAATAACAATAGCTTAGCTGAGAACCAGGCACACTGCAAGCTTTATTTCATTGGATTTTGAAAAGATACAGTCTCTGTGCAGTTTTCATTACCTGGAGTGAATATCTGAGGATCTGTACTTAGCTGGGGGACAATGTGTGCCTCAAGCCAGAAAACAGAGTGAAAAGGGTTTGGATCAGGTTGATCTGCCCCTGCACCACTGCGCTTGATGGCTGTACCGAGCCGGTGTCCGCAAGCCTCTGCGTGTCCTCACGAATCCATCTTGTCCCATTATCTTTTCACACTTCCCTTCCCAGAGCAGCGTGTGCCATCCCCGAGCAGCCCACCTTCCAGCCTGCTTCCCCGCACAGTGCAAGGGTCCAGGTGACGCCACGCTGAGGCCCAAGGGAGCTCCTCATGGACAAACTCCTGTGCTCTCCAAAGCACAACTGTGTCTTAAAACTGAGTGCTTATGGCAGCCCTACATCCTCATTCTGAACATTTTCTTGACTGGGTTGACAGGAATCTCTATACTTTTTGGTTTCTCACAATTTGATAAATACCAAATGTTTGAATTATTTATTTCTATGCAACAAACCATCCTTGTGCAGGATGGCTTTAGGAAACAATTTCTTGTGAGTCTCACAACCTTTCGCCAGGAATTTGGCCGTCGCAGTGTGGCCCATCTGTCCCTGTGCAGCATCCGGCTCCCTGCATGGTCCACGTGCGGCCAGGCAGCTGCACCTCACTTTGACCATGTGATTCCTGCCCTTTATTGCATACCTTGTCTTACTTAGAATTGATGTTTTTTATAATGATTTTATTTTATTCCCTTTACTGAATCCTTTTTTTTTTTTTTTTTGGTACCAGGAATCCAAGGCAGAGCTTGTGCCTGTCAGGCAGGCGCTGTGTCACCCCACCGTTGGAGAGGCATTTTATGTCCTAAAACTTACAACAAACATCTTTAACTAATGAAGAGTCCCCTCAAATGTCACATAGCATAAGAACCAGAAGCAGTGTGCTCCTCATGCTCCTCCCTCCTTTGTTCTGTTGAAGCCACTTAATTAAACACACACTCCATTGCTATGAACTCTCCCTTAAATTGTCTGGTTTTTCTTGTTTGTTTGCTTTTTTTGTACTAGAAATTGACTGCAGGATCTTGTGCTTGCCAGGCATCCACTGTGCCACTGAGCTATATCCCTAGCCCTATCTGTTGTTTTTTAGATTGTTGAGGTAAGAAATAAAGATTCATTGAGCCTTCATTCTCACTTACTCCTCTATATTTGTTTGTGTGGATCCAAGCTTCATGTTAGATCACAGTTTTTCTCCAGAAAGAGCTTAACTAAATAAATCTTGTAGGACTAGGGGTGTAGCTCAGAGCACATGCTTGCTGTGTGTGAGGTCCTGGGTTCAATGCGCAACACCCCTAATTTAGTGTATATGTGTCACATACACAGTACATGTGGGTGTGCATCTTACAACATATGGGCAATGAATTTGCTTATCTCTACACCTGCTTTTTAAAAGGTCTTTTTACTGAGTATAAAATTATTGATTGACAGCTTTGTTATATTCTTTTTTAATTTTTTAATTTTAATGAGAAAATAAAATAGCACTGAAACAGTTTCAAAATAGGTTAGTAGGACAGTTAGAATAATTAATACATTGCATATTGTTGTCTTCATAGTAGTTGTTCAGAGGACAAGATGCAAAAGTTTGTACTAATATTGTTTAGATATCTTATCTAAACAATATTAGTACAAACAATATTAGTACAAACTTTTCTTCTGATTGAACTAAGAGAAAGTAGCTGTATAACAATCCTAAGTTTTGTCTATGTACATACATATTTTTTTCACTGCAAAATGGTCCTTTATTTATATCCCCATTTTTTGTTTTACTTTGTCAGAGATGGATGCTCCATTTCTGTTAGAGAAGCTGTACTTGGAGAAGTCTTTAAAGGGCCTTTTCATACTTGATGCCAGTTCAAATATTGTAGGTACTTGAATTAAGCATAATAATACAATATAGTCCAATAGTGCCTATGAGTAGTGGATTATCAGCAGAACTGGCAATTGTCAGAAGTTGTTGACTTGAGCCTTTTACAGCTCAGCATATTAATATGGCATTACATTTTATACCTCGTGTTTATACTTTTCTGCTGGATGGTTAAGACCTAGTTAAAGCAAGATGTGTATAACTAAAATGTAACTTTTGCATCTCACAAGGTCAGGAAAATCCTCTCAGGGTTTACCCTAAAACCACGTACAGCAGCTTGAGATATTTTGTCAGTGTCAGCCATCTGGATGAGTCACGGCCATTGCTAGATCAATTTGCTCTCTGTGAAAGCCTGAGAGACTTTTTCTTTCTAGCTGACTCTCCTTAGGCACACGATACATCGTTGATCACTTTCTTCTATGACCCCATAATCTCCTTGATCAGAAAATTTAGAACACCACTAAGAAATAGGATGTCACAGCACAGGCTTGCTTATGTCTTGAGTCCACACTGACCTGGAAGGGTTAGGGTGAAAATAATAGCTATCGTTGTAGCCCCTCTATTTCTCTAATTTTTAGTCTGCAAACTTTAGTTTTTAACCACCAAGGAGAATCTTAATGATAATATTACCCTGTAACAGAGGCAGTTGGACTTAACATTGCTATCTGTCTGAATATCAAACACCTTAGACATAACATAGAACTGGTATTTTTCCAACAACCGTAAATATTCTAAACTTTAAATCCCTACAGAATGTGGAAAAAATTACACATTTTGCACAGAAATTTAGAAATCAAACCATTTACAACATCATAACAGGGCAATCCTATGACAATTTTTTTCTTGTTTTCTTTTATTACTTTTTTTTTTTTTTTACAAAAATTTACTTAAAAGAGAGTACAGCAATAAGCAATATGACACTAGAAGCAGTTGGCACTTAGAAGTCCAAAATGATAGGTATTTCAAGCATGGTTTTAGGATTACACATTGCTATCCTCAGTATAGTTGCTTAGTTCAAATATATCAGCATGTAGAGTTAGTCATGGTGAGAATTCTACCTATTAACTGCTATTTTCAAAAACCTGATGAAGATTCTTAGGACCATTGCCTTAACCATCTTGTTTATATAAATGTACGGTTTTGCCCCTGTCATATTTCCTAACTTGCTCCTTGCTGTCTCTTCATTGTTTAATTTTTAAGTTCTCACTTTCCATTTAGTTGTATTATGCCTTCAAATTTGTTTCTTCCTTTGAGTTCTTACACTAGGGAGACAATATGATATTTACGTATGTGGATCTGGTTTATTTCACTTATATCTTCAAGTTGCATCGACTTATATATGAAGGCTTTGAGTTTATTTTTATAGCTGAGTAATACTCCATTGTATAAAAATATCACATCTTTTTCATTCTTTCCTCAGGTGATGGGCATTTTGGTTGTTTCCAAGATTTTGCTATCACAAATTGTGCTGCTATAAACATAGGCACACATATATCACTATGATACAATGTTTTCAGTTCTTTGGGGGAAATTTCCAGTAGGGAGATATCTGAATTTAATGGGATTTCCAGTCCTGGTTTTTTAAGGAATCCCCACACTGATCTCCATAATGGTTGCACCAGTCTTCATTCCCAACAGCGGTGGAGAAGGGTTCCTTTATCCCTGCAGCCTCCAACATTTGTTGTTAGTTGATCTCTTTATGATAGCCATTCCTTCTGGGGTGAGATGGTGTCTCAGTGTTGTTTTAATTTGTGTTTCACAAATGGCTAGTGATGTGGAACATTTTTTTCATACATTTATTAGCTTCTTCTGTTTCTTCCTCGGAGAAGTGTGTGTTCATCTTAGATGTCCATTTTGGATTGGGTCCTTAAATTTTGGGGCCCTAGTGTTTTTTAGTTCTTTATAAATTTTAGAGAGAAGACCTTTGTCTGAGTACTTATTAGTTAAGATTGTTTCCAAATTTGTGGGTTGTCTTTTCACTTTGTTGGTAATGTCTTTTGACATGCAAAAACTTCTCAATAACAGGAGGTCCAAGTTGTTAATTCTTTCAAGGATTTCACATGCAGTTTGATTTTTATTTATGAAATGTTTGCCTACCCCTGTGTCTTCAAGAGTTCCTCCTACATTCTCTTCCAGGTAATTTAGTGTTTCTGTTTTAATGATTAG
>NW_004524991.1:491545-492379 GCF_000260255.1 Octodon degus
CAGTGCAGTAGTTTAGTTCACAGGTTCCTTGATTGTATTATAGGAATCACTCATTTATGGAAAATAAGACTCAGAATGAAGCCAAATGATTGTCATGGACCCTAATCTGATGTTTCCCAAAGTTTTCTTTTCATTTCCATGAATGGCAAAAGTGTAGCAAAGCCGCGTGATATCAGTTGCACAAACTGCAGCGGGAGGTTCCATGTAAGCATTTACTGTTTTGAAATGCCAATCAAGGAGATGGCAGATAAGTTCTTCAGTGTCTCTTACCTGTTGTTCCTGAAACAGTCAAAGAAGCATTTCTCAATAAATGTTTCTTGTGAGTGACCTGGAGGCTTCTCAAGGCTGGGTGAGTTCAAGAATTGGGAAGAGTTTTCAGCATCAGTTTCAGTGTTGAGTAAACTATTTCATTGGGCAGAAGCTTGAGCTACAGATACACGATGAGGGTAATGACAATGAGGACCTGGGAGTAGTTTATCGGGGGCTGCTAAGCTTCGTGGCTGCAGACTGAGCTCAGGCTAGACCTGTGTGTTCAGGTTTTTTGTAGACGTTATTTTCTTCTGTTGTTTTCTCTGACAGGTCATATTCTAAGAAATTAAATTTTTGACTAAATTAATATTAAATGGCTATCTTACCTATGTCAAAATACATTTTAATTGAATCAATTCTGTAAAGAAAACTAAAATTGTAAAAGGCCTAGGAGAAAATGTGAATATTTAGATTGGAAACTCAGGGTGACAAAGTCTTTGGTACAAGAAACAAAATTTAGAAAAGAAATTGACACTTAGTTGCTCTGTGTGTGTGTGTGTGTGTGTGTGTGTGTGTGTGTGTGTG
>NW_004524991.1:492479-498597 GCF_000260255.1 Octodon degus
ATATAAAAAGAATATGGCCAGAAATAATAGCAAAAAATTCTCAAATATGAGGAAACAGCCTGACATTCAGGTAACTGAAGCATACAAAATGCCAAATAACTTCAACACAAATAAAAATACCCTGAGACATATAATAGTCAAGATCGCAGAAGGCCAGCAAAGAACAATATAATGAAAGCCACTAGAGAAAAGAAACAGTTCACATTTAAAGGAAAAACCATCAGAGTAATGGCTGAGTTCTCTTCACAAACCATGAAGGCAAGAAGAGCTGAAGCAGAGTACTTCAAGTCCTCTATGAAAACCAATTCCATCCCAGACTACTATATCCTGCAAAACTCTCTTTCAGGTTTGATGGAGAAGTGAACTACTTCCATGACAAAGAACAACTAAAGAATTTCATGATGACAAAGCCAACCCTACACAGACTACTGAACAATGTTCTAGAGAGGGACCAAAATGATCAAAACTCCACAAATGAGAAGAGAAGGAACTCACTAAATAGGACAAATAATTAAACAGAGGACAAAAAGGAGTAAACAAGAGCAGATAAATAACATGTCAACTGTAAGATAATGCATCTCTACTATAACCATCAATGTAAATGGACTCAATTCACCAATTAAAAGAAATAGATTTGCACAGTGGATCAGGAAACAAAATCCAACAATATGTTGTATACAAGAAATACATTTAACTCATAAAGAAACTCATAGGCTGAAAGTCAAAGGGCAGAAAACAATACTACATATGTCAACACCTCAAAAAAAAGCAGGGGTAGCAATCCTGTTCTCAGACAGTCTCAACCTCAAACCAAAAATGATCAAACAAAATAAAGAAGGCCACTATATACATGTTAGGTGAAAAATTCAAGAGGAAGATGTAACACTCATAAATGCATATGCACCAAACAAAGGAGTACCCAAGTATATAAGAGAAAATCTTAATGCATATGAAAAATCTAATATCCAATACCACAATCTTAACAGAAGACCTCAACACCCTCTTATCCCAAAAAGATAAGTCAAGCAGACAAAAAATTAGCAAAGAAATAACAGAACTGAACCAGAGCTTGAAACAAATGGACTTAATGGACATATACAGAGTGTTCCAATCAATCACAGCTTAATATATATTTTTTTTCGGCTGCACATGGGTCATTTTCTAATATAGACTACATACTGGTCCATAGGTAATGCTTAAGTATACACAAGAAAACAAAAATTATCCCATGCATATTAACTGACCATAGTGCAATGAAACTGGAAATAAATGAGGCAAGAAAACAGAAAAAAATAAATACACGGAAATTAAACAATACTCTACTCAGCAACCAATGGGTCACAGATGAAATTAAACAAGAAGTTCAACAGTATCTACAATTCAATGAAAATTCAAGCACAACATACTGGAATTTATTGGATGCCATGAAAGCAGTTCTCAGAGGGAAATTTATAGCTGTAAACTCACAGATTAGGAAAACAGAACGGGAATAAATAAACATCCTAGTATGGCACCTCCAGCATCTAAAAAAAGGAAGAGTAAATAAACCTAGAGATCAAAGACAGGAAAAAATCATAAAGATTAGAGCAGAAATTAATTCAATTGACATGAAGAAAACAGTTCAAAGAATTGATGAATCAAAAAGCTGGTTCTTTGAAAGATTAAATTAAATTGATTAGACCCTAGCTAACCTCATCAAAAAGAGGAAAGAAAAAATTCAAATACAAGCAATAACGAATTAAAAGGGTGTAATTACCACAGACATAGAGGAAATTCAGAAAATTCTCAATAGCTACTTTGAGAGCCTTTACCCTCACACAATAGAAGACACAGAAGAAATGGACAGATTCCTAGAAAGGTACAAATTGCCAAAACTGAATCAAGAAGATATAATAACTTTCAATAAACCAGTAACAGCCAATGAAATACAAAATGTAATAAAAAAAAAAACCTACCATGAAAGAAAAGTCCAGGTCCTGATGGATTCAGAGGTGAATTCTAAAAGAAATTTACAAAAGATATAATCCCTATACTCCTCAAATTCTTTGATGAATTGGAAAAGGAAGCAATCCTCCCAAAGACATTCCTGGAGGCAAGTATTATACTAATACCAAAACCAGGAAAAGATGAAACTAAAAAGAAATAAAAGCCAATCTCCCTTACAAACATAGATGCAAAAATCCTAGCAAATAGAATACAGCAAATCATCAGAAGATTATATGCCATGACCAGGTAGGATTCATCCCAGGGATGCAAGAATGGTTTAATATATGCAAATCTATAAATGTAATATACCATATCAACAGAGCCAAATCTAGAAACCACATGATCATCTCAAGAGATGCAGGAAATGCTTTGACAAAGTCCAACACTCATTCATATTCAAAGTCCTACAGAAAATTGGAATAGATGGCCTCTACTTCAATCTGATAAAAGCCATCTATGACAACCTAACAGCTGTTATCATTCTAAATGGGGAAAAACTGAAATCTTTTACTTTCAGATCTGGTACAAGACAAGGATGTCCTCTGTCACCCTTCCTATTCAATAGAGTTCTGGAATCATTAGCTAGAGCCATTAGACAAGAGAGAGAGAGAAAAGGAATAAGAATAGGTAAAAAAAGAAGTTAAATTATCATTATTTGCAGATGACATGATACTTTACTTGGAAGAATCTAAAAATTCCACCAAGAAGCTACTAGAATTGATACACAAATTCAGTAGCATGGCATGAAACAAAGTCAATACCCAAAAGTTAATAGCATTCCTCTACACAGATAACAAACACACTGAGAGGGAAATTATAGAAATAATACCTTTTACAATAGCAGCATGGAAAATGAAATACCTTGGAATTCATCTAACTGAAGAAGTCAAATATATTTTCAAGGAAAACTATAGTAGTCTGAAAAAAGATATCGTAAAGGATTTCATAAAATGGAAAGATATTCCATGTTCCTGAATAGGAAGAACTAACATTGTGAAGATGGCCATATTCCCAAAATTATTATACAGATTTAATGCAATCCCTATCAAAATACCACTAACACACCTCTCAGACCTAGAGAAATCACTCCTAAAATTTATTTGGAACCAGGAAAGCCCTAGAATAACAAAGGCAATCATGAGCAAAAAAGACAAGGCAGGAGGCATTACAATTCCTGACTTGCAATTATAGTACAAAGCTACTGTGATGAAATCAGCATGGTACTGGCAACAAACTAGACCTGAGGATTAATGGAATAGATTAGAAGATGCAGAAGCCTCTACAAACACACTCAGCCCCCTGATCTTTGAGAAAGAGGCCAAACATGTTCACTGGAAGAAAGATAGCCTCTTTACCAAATAGTCCTGGAAAAACTTCCTCTCTACATGCCAAAAAGTAAAACTTGACATAGGTCTACCCTCATGCACTAAGCTAAAGTCAAAGTGGATTAAAGATTTAAACATTAAAACAGAAACACTAAATCTCCTGGAAGAGAAAGTAGGAGGAACTCTTGAAGACACAGGGGTAGGCAAAGAGTTCATGAACAAAGATCGAATTGCATGGGTGACACTTCAAAAATTTAACAAATGGGACCTACTCTTATTGCAAAGTTTTTTCACATCAAAAGAAATTATCAGGAAAGTGAAAAGACTAACCACAAGTATGGAAAAAAATCTTGACAAATAAGCAGTCAGACAAAGGTCTGCTCTCTAGAATAGATAAAGAACTAAAAAACATTAGGTCCTCAAAATTTAAAGACTCAGTCCAGAAATAGGCATCTGAGATTAACATACACTTCTCAGAGGATGAAATTAAAGAAGCGAATAAATATATGAAAAAATGCTCTGCATCACTAGCCATATGTGAAATGCAAATTAAAACAACACTGAGATGCCATCTCACCCCAGAAAGAATGGCTATCATAAAGAAATCAACTAACAACAAATGTTGGAGAGACTGTGGGGAAAAAGGAACCCTTCACCACTGTTAATAGGAATGCAGACTGGTGCAACCCTTGTAGAAATCAGTGTGGGACTCCTTAAAAGAGTAGGAGTGGAAATCCCATTCAAACCAGCTGTCCCCGTACTGGGAATTTTCCTGGAGGAAATGAAAACAACATATCATAGTGATATATGTGTACTTATGTTTATAGCAGCACAATTTGTGATAGCCAAATCTTGGAAACAACCAAGATTCCATCACCTGAAAAATGGATGAAAAACATGTGCCATTTTTATACAATGGAGTAGTACTCAGCTATAAAGAATGATGAACTTGAAGCCTTCATATTTAAGTGGATGCCACTGAATATATACTCATAAGTGATATAAACCAGACCTACATGTGTAAATATATAGTCTCCCTAATATAAGAACTCAAAAGAAGAAATAAAAGTAGCAAAGTATAACACAATTAAAAGGAAAGTGAGAACATGAGGATTAGACAATAAAAACAGGGCAAGGAGAAAAGCTAGGAAAAATGACTGGGGCAAAGCCACACTTTTATAAGTATAAGATGGGTAAGGCAATGATCCTGACAACTATCAGCAGGTTGTTGAATCTAGCAGTTACTGGATCGGATTTTCACCCTGACTAACTGTATATGCTGATATATGTGAACTGAGCGACCTCACCAAAGGTAGTAATGTGGAGTAGTGGGGTCATGCTTGGAATGCCTGTCATTCTGGTCTTCTAAATATGTACTGCTTCTCATGACATATCAATTATGCCCAGACTGTATCTCAAGTAAATTTTTTTAAAAGATGTTCCATCTTATGCCTAAGAAGTTTGATATTCAGACAGATAGTGAGGTTAAACCCAACTGCATATGTTGTAGTGCCATAATAAGCTTCTCTTCTGGAGAGTTAACAACCTACATTTGCATCCCAAAAATCAGAGAAAAAGAAGGGCTGCAAGGATAGCCAATATTTTGGCCCTAGCTTGTCAAGTTCAGTGAGGACTCAGGACATAGGAGAATCTATATTGTAAAATCCTTTAACTCAGTGGTGTGTCAAATTTTCTGATCATGGAGATTATGGGGCCACAGAGGAATGTGATCAGTGGTGGAGTGTGTGCCTAACAGAGTCACATGGCGAGAAAATATTCTCTCAGGCTTTCTCAGAGAGCAAATTGCTCAAGCAATGGCTGTGACTCATCCACATGGCTGACACTGACAAAGGATCTACAAAGTGCGATACAGGGTTTCAGGATAAGTCCTGAGGGGACTTGACTGACCATATCAGATACAAAAATTACATTTTTTGTTATATCAGTCTTGTTTTATCTTGGTCTTAACCATCCAGGAGAAAAGTGTAAAAACAAGGTATGAAAAATGAAGCCATACTAATACGCTGAGCTGTGGAAGGCTCAAGTCAGCATATTCAAACATTGCCAGTCCTGTGGATAACCCACTACTATTGTGGAGTACTGGACTACATTAGAATATTTTTCCTGAATTAATGCAACTACAATATTTGGATGGCAATGGAATACCCATCTCTGACAAAACTGAACAAAAAAAGGTGATATAAATGAAAGACAATTTTGTATCTGCATATACAAAACAGAATAGATATATAGCTACTTTCTCTTAATTCAATAAAAAGAAAGATCTGTACTAATAGTGTTTGGACAGGTTATCATGTCTGCATCTTTTGTTATGAATGACTACTACAAAGGCAACAATATGCAATATATTAATTCTTGTAACTCTCCTATCAACCTGTTTTGAAGCTGTCACATTATAATTTTTTTCTCAATAAAATTAATAAAAATAAGAAAAATTTAAAAAGGATTGGTTTGTCGTTATGAAATTCTTTAGTTGTTCTTTGTTATGGAAGTATTTCACTTCTCCATTAAACTTGAAAGAGAGTTTTCCAGGGTATCGTAGTCTGGGTTGGAATTTGTTTCACATAGAGGACTTCAAGTACTCTGCTCCATGCTCTTCTTGACTTCATGGTTTGTGAAGAGAAGTCTGCTCTTATTCTGATGAGTTTTTCTTTAAATGTGATCTGTTTTTTTTTTTCCTAGAAGCTTGTGCTGGATTTCAGGGATCTTGACTATTATATGTCTTGTTGTGTTTTTAATTGGGTTGACGTTATTTGGCGTTCTGTATGCTTCAGTTCTCTGAATGT
>NW_004524991.1:498697-499731 GCF_000260255.1 Octodon degus
AATTTTAGGGGGCTGGTGAGATGACTCAGTGGTCTAAAGCACCTACTTAGAACAAGCTTAGCAAAGCACAGGGACCGCGGTTCAATCCCTCAGCACCACATGCCAGCCAGCCCCGCCCCCTGGTGGGCTGAGTTGGCTACACACACACACACACACACACACACATAAATAAATAAATAAATTAAAAAACAAAAACAAAAAATAAAATTTAGGAATGATTTCTCTAGGTCTGTGAGGTGTGTTGGTGGTATTTTGATAGGGATTGCATTAAATCTGTATAACAATTTTGGGAGTTAGGACATCTTCACAATGTTGATTCTTCCTATCAGGAGCAGGGAATATCATTCCATATTCTGAAATCCTCTATGATCACTTTTTTCAGAGTACGGTAATTTTCACTGCATAGGTATTTCACTTCTTTAGTTAGATTAATTATTAAGTATTTCATTTTCCAAAGAAATAGAAATAGAAATAGAGCTATTCTTTCTCTAATTTCCAATTTCAGTGTACTTGTTATCTGTGTAGAGGAATGCTATTGACTTTTGGGTATTGACTTTGTATCCTGCTATGCCACCGAATTTGTGTATCAATTCTAGTAGCTTCTTGCTGGAGTTTTTTCAAGTAAAGTATTATGTCCTCTGTAAATAATGATAGCTTAAATTCTTCTTTACCTATTCTTATTCCTTTTATTTCTCTCTTATCTAATGGCTTTAGCTAATGATTCCAGAACTATGTTGAATAGGAGTGTTGATAGAGGGCATCCTTGTCTTGTACCAGATCTGAGAGGAAAAAAATTAGTTTTTTCCCATTTAGAATTATGTCAGCCATTGGATTGTCATAGATGTCTTTTATGAGATTGAGGCAGAGTCAATCTATTCCAATTTTCTGTAGGATTTGAATGTGAATGAGTGTTGGACTTTGTCAAAAGGATTTTCTGCATCAATTGAGATGATCATGTGGTTTTGGATTTGGCTCTATTAATATAATGCATTACGTTTGTAGATTTGCATATGTTGAAACATTCCTGCATCCCT
>NW_004524991.1:529242-531280 GCF_000260255.1 Octodon degus
CCTCAATGGCCTGAGTTCGCGTTAGAGCTGTGGTGGGTTCTTGGAGCCACAGGACACCGCATTAGCCCAGATGGCAGGTGCTGGATGAGCGGCCATTCTCCAAGCGGGGCCTGCTCTTACACAGTCATTTCATAAATGCTGATGGACTTCCTTTCTGCTCACAGAGGGCACACGCTCTCTCACTTTGCTTTTGTATGCTACTCATAAATTTATGAGTTTTCTTGGCAGGCCATTGCTTCAGATTTGAAAAGAAGGTGCCAGGATTCCTCTAAAATGAAATATTTCATCAAAGGATGTGAAAAATGTTCTTGGCAGGGTGTCTGATGTCCTGTGCCAGAGGGATCACAAGTCAGGCTCCAGCGGCCTTTAATATTCCTACCGATAAAGCTACTTACACAATTAGAATTCAAGAGTTCAGATTTCTCCATCCCTCAAGCCACCTGTAATTGCAAAGATGCCATTGGGGTGACCGTTAGTGCTTGTGGCTCCTACAAATGCTTCTCCATTGAATGGAGGATCTCAGGAAAAGGGGCTCAACTCTCAGGAGATCTAAAGTGATCCAATTTCTAGTGTTCGTATTTAGAGCCTGAGCTACTGAAGAGCCTCTCCTGCGGAAGGCAAAGCCCCTTCATGCTCCTAGTCTCCATTCAGCATAGCGAGGCTCAAGCCCTGACCACATACTGTGGGCCGTGCTGTGGGCAGGCTGCACATGCCCTACCACCACTCACAGCTGGCAGCCGGAGGGCGGAGGACTGGGGTGAGCAGTGACTTCACCCTGACACACTCTCCTGATGCCTCCCACAGCCACCTGCTCCAGGGCTCCCCGGAGCTCCCAAAGCAAAGGGCTGGGGCAATTTCTGATGCAACATACGGATGAAGGGTAAAGGAACAGTTAGTGCTTAGCTTATTTCTTCTTTTTAATATTTTGGGCCAATTTTGCATGCTTATACCTGGTATTCTGAACAACTAATTTGAAGACCATATGCAATGTAACAACAATTGTTAAATTCCTACCATCTTGTTTAGTGAAATTTTGTATTGTTTCTAACATTTTCTGATGATATTTTTATTGTTCATTATTCTCTTTTAAAAATCTTAAAAAGATGAATTAAAAAAGAAACACATTTGTTTTTGAGTGAACATTACTGATGCCTATGTAAATAATACAACTCATTAAAATTATGCTTGCATGGGGCTGGGGAGATGGCTCAGTCGAATAAGCGCTTGCCTGGCAAGCACAAGGGCCTGAGTTCAATCCTCGGTTCCTAAAAAAAAAAAAAAATCATACTTGCAAACATAAAATCATCACTTACCAATATTTTTCAGGGAAGTCAGCATGACTGTGGGTGTGAGCCACAGGTCCGTGTGGGCCAGCAAACTACACAGCGTCACTGCCGCAGGGGCTTGATGTTTTGCCCCTAAACTTTTTGTTTATTCTCACCAAACTCTCGCAAATACGTAAACCTTCTCTGTGTAGCTGGCTTTGTTATTTTTAACAGTTCTGGGTTGTTCTGCATGTCTCTCATTATAAATGATTTCTCAAACTGTGTTTGGGAGTTTCTAAAAATATTCCAGCAAGTCCAAGAGTATTCTTCAGGTTTTAAACTTTTATAAAATGTTTTTATATTTACAAATATAGACACACATTGAGTCATGAAGATTATCCTGTCATTTAGCACCATCAAAAAGTTGGTTTCCATTTACCTATGTTACATGGTCATTCCATGTGACGACTAGTTAACGTCACAAGGTTTTGCACAAATAAAACTTTCCAGTTTTTAATTTATTTTATTTTATTTTATTTTATTTTTTTTTTGGTACTAGGAATCGAACTCAGGACCTTGTGCTTGCCAGGCAAGCGCTTATACAGCTGAGCTATTTTCTAGCCTTAAAATTTAAAAGAATGCAAATGGGCATAGAAACTAAAAGAACTGATCCTTGCCCATTCATGGTAGAAAAAAAAGAAATACTGAATTAGGTAGAAAATAAAAGAAAACCTGACTGTAGTACTAAATAGATAAAAGAAAACAGTAGTTTC
>NW_004524991.1:531390-550065 GCF_000260255.1 Octodon degus
TGGCACCAGATCTTGGTTTCATAGAAGACAGTGTCCCGGATGGGAAGCAGGGATGGGGTAGGGGCGGCTTGGGAGTGACTGAAGCACAGTACAGTCACCGTGCACTTCATTTTATTATTACTGCCCTGGATTCTCCTGAGGCGCGAAGGGCACCCACCTCGGCTCCTCCCAGGCGCAGCTCACAGGAGGGCTCGTGCTCCTGAGGGAACGCAGTGCCCTGCTGACCTTGGGGAGCTGGAGCTCGGGTCCTGAGCAAGGTCCCTCGCTCATCCAACCGGCGCTCCTCATGCCAGCCAGATTCCCGAGGAGCCACTAAGCACAGGTGGGGCCCGCCTCCAGCTGTCCCCAGAGACTGCCCTCAGGTCCTGTCTGCCTCCTGCACTGCAGAACGTGACGGTGTCTGCTCTGTCCTCCTGCACGGCTGACTCCAGGGCCGTTTCCTTTTCTCTTGCAGCCCTGACTCATTAACCTTTTGGAGGCAGAGATTATAAATTTTATGCTTGAGGCTCTGTGTGATCGCTAGCATATGTGTAATTCATGACTACAACACTGAATGGTACTTCTCTCTTTTCTTTTGTTTTTTTGGATGGCACCTTTAGTCTTAATCTGGCAAGCTATCTTATACTTTGAAAAGAACAGTAACAGAACAGGAAAGCAAATGTTCCCTTTCCTCTCTCTCCTTTTTCTCTTGGTGGTGCTGGGGATTGAATCCAGAGACCTCAAACTGCTCTACATCCTCAGCCTTTTTAAAATTTTGAGATAAGCTCTTTATAAACTATTACAATGCAGGGCTGTAACTTGCAATCCTCCTGCTCAGCTCCCCAGAGAGCTTGTATTACAGGGATGAGTCGCTGCGGATGCCTTAGAAAATAAATTTTTGAAGGTAACTATACAAATTTTAATAACATGTGCATAAGATATACCAGCATGTTCTTGGTTTGTTAGTAGGATTCCTTGGATACAAATATGTGAAGGACTGAAAGTGTTAGTCCTCGCTACATTGGGTGTGCAAGTGTTTATGTTTGTAATGTGCATTATTCTTTATTATTTCTTCATTTTTTCCCATGAACAGAGATTAAAGAATGTATTTACAAGAGGGTCTGGTCTTGAGCTGATAATTATATAGCAAACTATTTATTCATTTTTATCTATTTAATACAGGGTCTACAGTGTCTCACCATAGATCAGACTTGTAGTGATTCTCATGTTTTCAGCCTCCCAAGCCCTGCGATTACAAGCATGTGCCACCATGCCCAGTCTCAATCACCCTCTCAGCATGCCCCAGGGGCGGGGCTGGCATGGCACACCCGGGATCGAACCCTGGTCCCTGTGCTTGCCTAAGCAGACACTGTAGTCCACTGAGGTATCTGGCCAACCCATATAGCAAACAATTTAAAAATCTGATATTCATAGTTTTACATAGAATCTTGTGAGTGACTATACATTCATTCCACCATGGTTGTAGTTACCATCAACTCTGCTATCATTCGTAGGTCAAAATCAAGTTCCGAGTCCATGCGTATGTGCGGTGCATCCACGCACACGCGTGGCCCTCATCAGCACACCTACTGCAGAGACACCTTTGCTGAGTTAGTTCCTGGTGCTTTGCCCTTGGTTAGCATGGAGGTTGACATTTTAAATGACCACGTTTCCTTGCACCAGATGCTAAGTTATTCATGATCCGTTACTCTCGCCCACATACCAGCCTCCCAGAAGGCACAATCCAAACTCTTTTTTCATAAAATTAGAAGCTTGTAGCTGAATTGATGGGCGTTATGCCACAGGAACATTATGCCCTGCACCTGACAGCACTTCCTAGGGTTTAGCTTTGCCATGCAAGCTCTGCTGCTCCGCCTGTGCCCTGGAAGCCTAGAGTGAGCTACTCCAGGGAGCTGAGGGCTCAGTGACCTGTCTTGTGTACTCCACAGCATTGTCTTGACAAATGATCGCTGTGTAACACTGAGACCTGTCTGCTCCATCCTAACCCTTGTTTGGAAAATCTCCAAAATGTGCCTGCCAGTTACGGATAAATGGTAAAGGCAGTTCTAACGCTTTAGCTGTCTGTATGAAAGTCCTACTGCTATGAATGCCTTAGATGCCCCAAACCAGTCATGCTACAGAGAACCTCATCACCAAGAAGCTCATGTCTTTAAAGTGCACTCAAAGTCTTTTGATATAGACTAAGTGCCTGCCTGCAAGCGCAGGGGCAAGGGTTTGATCCCTAGCACCACATGCCACACTGATCACGCCCCCAGGCGTGTTGAGCCAGCCACTGAGTCTGGCTGGTGGCACACATGCGTATATTCCCTGTGCAGGAGGGTCACTGCAAGTCTGGGCTGTGTAGTGAGACCCTGTACCAAATATTGGGGAAAAAAATTAAAAATCTTTTGATAATCAAGACAATTCAAATCTGAACTATAATGAGCTACCACTCATACTTGTTGGGATGTTTATTGTCAAAAAGGCAAAGGTAGCAAGTGTTGATAAAGAGGTGGAGAAATTGAAGCCCTGCACACTCGTGGTGACACTAGTGTGAAGAGTCTTCAGAAAATCAAAACTCAAACTGCCCTGTGATCCAGCAATATCCGCTCAGGGCCTTGATCTGAAAAGAGTGCAGTCCGGGTCCTGAAAGCATCTTCATGACCCTGTGGATCTCACACCGCTGACTCCCTCATGCCACCCAGAAGTGGAAGTGACCTGAGGGTTCCTGAGCGCGCGCACGGACAACATTGTGGCCAACACGTACAATGGAATAATACTCAGCCTTCAAAGGAAGGGGATCCTGCCCTGTGCCACAATGTGGAAGAACCCAAAGGACTTGCCAGGTGAAGTAAGTCACTCACAATTTGGCAGACGCTGAAAATATCCGGAGCAGGGGATCAGCCAGGCATAGTAAGGAAGTCAGAGGTGCACAGCCCCCCTCTTTGCAGTACCTGAAATAGACTTGGACAAGGAGCAGAGAGTGAACCGGTGGCTTCCAAGGGCAACAGGGCGGGAAGTGCAGGGAGCTACTGGCAAGGTTCCGTTACCCAGCATAAGTGGATTCTAGAGAGCAGCTAACACCATGTCCATAGTTAACAGTTCTGCAGTATACTTTTAAAGGCGTATTACACTTGCAGTTTGCTACAACTTTGTACAGTAAAATTATTGTTAGAGAAAATATCAGAATGAAATATATCTATTCCATTAATACTAGAACACAAGAGTTTCCATTGTGATTAACAAATTATAATATTTTGAATTTGTATTAAATAATTTTATAGTAGATATCATACTTTACAGGAACACAATATTTATAAGTGTTGACATGGAAATATTTGTACCACTATCTGTACAGATTGTTGGGCTAGCAGGTGGTTTTTATCTCTTAGTTATTACAGACTAATCTCCCAAACAAGTGAATGGTGAAAGCTAAGTAAAACAGACAAATGGAATGATTTCGGGGCTCCAAGAAGATCAAAATCCTCTCAGAATTCGAGATTACCTCAGGGTTAAGACCAAGAACTTCTCTAGGCAGCTTATGTTTATAAAGTTATCAAACAAAGGAGCAGAATACTGAAGAAAACACAGAAATCTGGGCAGGACCATGGGAAGCCCTTAACAACTTCTCCAAGTAATACATTACGCTAATTTAGGAGAACTACGTTATTTCCAGGAAAGTCTCCATCCAGGAGTGAGATGCCTGTGGCTACACTCTGTCCTGTTAACTGAAGTTGCAGCCAGGTGCCCTTAGCTGTGGCCTTCTCTCGTCCTCTGAGGAGCTACAGCTCCACAGGAAGCAACAGGCTGTCGTCTCTGGACAAGGGGCCGAGGCCTTGGGCCCGCTTACAGTACACATGAAGAGCCAGTTGGGCAATATAAATCCCACCCAGAGCCGCGTCACAGTGGTCTCCACCTTTGGGCTGCTCAGTCTGTCTACTACGGCACTGTCACTGGTTCCGATCGCCATTGTAGTCTGTTGCACTGGACTCTGTCAGCTGTGTGAACAGTTTCTGTGTGATCCCTGGGGGGTGGCTATGGACAGTGTCCCTTTCTTGGTGTCAAGATGCCAGGATTTAAATTTCAGTGCTCCATTTATATAGCCTTTGACCAGTTACTTGTTACTTTGAAACTTCGTATTTTGCCATACAGTTTTCTTCAGAGTTCTTGCGAGAATTCCAGCAAACTGAAATGCAAATGAGAACTTAAGTTCATGGATGTCTTCTGTGTCCCTGACGAAAGGTCCTCCAGCTTCCCTGTGCGTGTAGTTGCCAGCCCAGCTGTGCACGTTCCTTCTCCCCTTGCTGCGCCCGCCATCTCCCACACAGCTCTGCCCTGTGGGTGTGCTCGGCTAGCGGGAGGCCAGAAGATGTGACTTATAAAGCCACATGTGAAACTTCCAGCAGCTCTGCGCACCTGGGCTCTGGGCTCTGGAATTTTATTCTCTGCCAAGAGAGAAGCAGGTCTCAGACGGCAGCTACCCTTTAGCCCCAAGCTTGGAACCAGGAGTCACGTGGAGCCTCTTAAAGCCAGGAAGAGCCATCGCCAACTCAGGCCCTTAAATAATATGTCCAAGTGATAGATATTTACTTTTATAGAAAATATGAATTTGGAGATTTATGCCATTGCAATGGTGTCTATTGGTCATTACCATGAAATTCCTTGAATTATGCAGTCTTGGCTTGGAGGCCGGGCGGTGACGAAGCTGTCCCAGACAGCAGCGTAAGTATTACTATCTGCAGATGTCATGCTAGCTAGACAATATTCGATTAACCTTTACTTTATGAGGCTGAGTTGTTGCTGCTAAAATAGTATGTCATGTTAAATTACATTTCTTAATCAGTTACTGTTGTTATAAAGGAATGTTATTTTTCATTTATACTGTTTATCACTGCTATTATTTAATATAATTCACTGATTATCTTTTTTAATATATATGTTTATCTCATTATAAGTAATGATTGTCTGCGTACCTCCAATCTTTCCACATCGTTTAACTTCCTGACCTTTTCTGTTCATCAGTACTAATAGCAAAGGCCGGCCAGATAGCTCAGGGGACTGAAGCAGCTGCTTAGTCAGGCCGCTGAACCCTGAGGTGAGACTCTGCTCAGCAGCCCTGTGCACCTGGGCTCCGGGCTCTTGAATTTTGTTCTCTTCAGACGGCAGCTACCCCTTCAGTCCCAGGCTTGGAACTAGGAGTCACAGGGGGGCCTCTTGAAGCCCCTTAAAGCCCGGAAGTCTCACTTTAGAGTGCAGCTGCTGGGGTTCAAAGCCCGGTGTGCAGCGCCGGCCCTGCCCCAGGGCCCGCTGAGAATAGGCGGTGGCGCAGGCCTATAATCCCATCACTTGGGAGGCTGAAAAAAGGAGAATCACTACGAGTCCATTCTGTGTAGGGAGACCCTTAGACCCTGCACTAAATACATTAAAAAAATAGTAATCACAACGCGTTGCATTATCTTATTTCTGACTTGTGAGTGTCCTAGAATTTATCTACTTGGCAAAATGCATTTATAGATTTTTGCTAGAGCTTTTGTCAGAACTGGAACGTTTTCATGTATTCCTCGTCTGCTGACTGTTGAGCCCTTACCCTGGTTCAGTCAATCACAGAGGCGCCTTCCACGTGTCACGGCAGTGGTGAGGCTAATAGAGGCGATACCGCAGGACACTGACGTGGAAGGCCCTGCTCAAGCGGAGGCTGAGCCGAGCAGCGACAGCAGGGGAGCGAAGAGGCGCTCCGACGTCCTCGCGCGTCGCGGCAGTTCTCAGCGCTGTACCTTGCAAGAAGAAAACATGTAAAAACTCTGACGGCCAACACTGCCTTTCAGAATGGGATACATCTGTATAAGATGGTGTGATCACTATCATTTCTAATTAAATAATAGGCAGGAAAGACAGACATCCTAACTTACAATAAGGCATTTTACTTAAACCGGAGAAACACTGGCCTGTAGAGTTGCTCCTCTGTGATCAACTTGTTCTCTCCTAGTTTAGTCTCTCAGTGGAGTGGATAAAGCAATCACCGGTCCACCCAACTTGCATGGGAGCACGGGGTACAAAGTTCTTAATAAATTATGGGCACTTATTTTCATTTTAATTATGTTCTTCTTTAAATGGGATGCCTTGCCCTATATTAAGCCTTTCTACTGAAAGTTTGTTCTAAACGCTAGTGTGCAACGGAACTACCTGGCTCAAAGGAAGTCATGTGCAAGAACCCAGCCCACAAGTTCTGCTATGGTGTGTGTGTTCTCTTCCTCCCATGCCTACAGAGATCTGAAAAATGCCTTCTCCTGCCCCATGGTGAAGAGTTAGCTTATTTGTTAGAAGACTTGCTACAGAGCGATCCCTGGTATTCACTTAAATTTACCCACGTTTGCTATTTGTGCTCCTCTTTGTTCTTTGTTTCCAATTATCTCCCTTTGGTATCTTGTGAATCTGTTCGTGCTGTACTGTTTTGCTCTTGGTTATTGGGCAGTTTTTGTCCTTGTGCCTGCCTTTCATCTTATCTTTGAATGTGAGGCATGATGCTTGAAAGTCGTGGAGCTCGTGAGCCCTCCCGAGACGACACTCCTGTCCTCCCCTGATCTTGCGCCAGACAAGGACAGCAGGTGTAGGCAGGTCAACAGAAGGAGGGGTTGGTCTGCTTTGGAAGCCCTTGTGTGCCTTTTTAAGCTGTTGTCTAACCCTAACCCACTCCTGCAGCTCAGTCCTTCCTGGTCTCTATCAAAAGTCTGGAGTGATTTCCTGCTCTTCTTCCTGGCCCTAAACTTAGAAGACTGTCAAAAGCTGTCTTCAGCTTCTGGTGGGTTAGGCCATGAGGAGGAAAGTAGAAATGCATGCTGAGATCATCACTGTGCACTTGTTTGCCTGGAACCTTGACTGCGGGCTCTTCGCGGTCTTAGTAGCATTCTTCCTTCCTGCATGCCTTGTAATTTGTAATGAGTGTCTGACCACCTGTGAAATTGTCTCTGCACAGTCTTCCTGAGGTCTTAAGATCAAAATAGCTTTCTACATGACAATGTACATTTCCTCCTAGGAGGCTGGAAGTGTTACCATCTAGGTCCACTTAATTAAAATCCTTTCATTGACATTTTATTCCGCCACACATGAAGATTCAGACTGAATTCCCATATACCCACTGATCTTCAGCCCCTACTGCTGTCACAGTGGAAGTGGCTACCTGCAGCTTTAGAGGACATGTCCAGCCGAGCAGCTTGTAGGTATTTCTCTCCACTGTGGCTGGCTCCTAGCACAGTGGCACTTGGCAGAGGGATGCTGCAGAGGAAAGACAGTGCCCTGCAAGCAGGCAGGTTAGCGAATGTCAGCCTCGCTCTGTCCTTCGCACTGAGTGCAGCCTACTCACTCACACCTTTAATTACAACCAGAACTACACCAAACCAATTAGTGGATTTATTGCATAGTCACCCACCCTGGTCCCAGCACTACACACTAGATCCAACCACCTCTGAGCCCACCCTATAACTGCATGAGGCTTTGAGGGGCATCTAGACATGAGCCACAACACAGAGCTTGAGGGAGGAGACGTTTATTGGGGTTCAGATTATGGTCCACAGTTGACCAGTCCATGGCAGGGCAGCATGACAGAGGGGCATGGCAGAGGAAAAGCTGTCCATGTCACAGCAGGCAGGAGCAGAGTGCGAGGAAAGGGGCCAGGAAGGGAGACACTACACCCCCAGGATGCCTGCCCAGAAACCCTGCTCTGCTGACCAGACTCCACCTTTTGGTCGCAGAGCGGCTCTAGCAGCTCCACAGTTCAGTCGCCGTCCAGAAGCCCCACCTCTGAACACATGAGGCTTTGGGGAACAATCGAAATCTCAACCATGGCGCTAGATACAAAGCAATGCTTCTTAACCATGACTCTAAAATCGTGTTGTTTTTCTAGAATTTTCTAGTTGTTTCCAAAATTTTAAGTTAGTCTTAAGTAAAAGGGCAGGAATTATAATACGACATCCAGAAATAAAAACAGTATACCCATAAATAAACATCTGCTTTTAGTGTCAAAGGAAAACTTGATTTAAGAACATTTTCTCTTTCTAGAACTGGTATACTTAGATCTCCACCCCTATGGGGTCTGGGCACGTGTACCAGGGGACCATTTCTCTCTGAGACAATTTTAAGTTAACTTACATTTTTACTAATAACATTCAGGACTGGTCCTTTTTCTCCTAGAAAAATCCTGAACTCAGCTATTTCTTGGCCTTTTTGTTTCAATTTCCTGAAAATGTGACTCAACACAGTCATTCTATAACATTTGGACTGTGGGACACACTGTCCGCTATGAAAGAGAAATACCCAGCCAGGAAATGTGATCACTCCCCACATCAAGTGTCTGTAATGCATTTTATTTATCCGACAAATCAATAACGGGCTGGGTGGTAGCCTGCTGGGAGAGCCCTTGCCTGAGACATGTGCGGCCTGATTTTATACTCAGCACTTGGCTGGTATTTCTGTGATTGGGAGAAATGTGTTCTCGGGGATGTTTTGTTTCGTTTTGCAGTGCCAGGGTTCACTCTATTGCTGAGCTCCACACCTTGTGGAGGAGAAAATCTGGGAGACAGAAATCCTGCTGTATCGCTTTCTGGGAAAACCAAAAACCTGGCACACAGTTTGGGGTGTGGGTAAGGAATTCCCAGAGTGACTGCTTGGGCGCCTGAGTGGTTGAAGAAGGCCAAACTGTCTGCTGGTCACGAAGGTGTGAAGCCTACTGCTGGCACGTCATGTCACGCCAGGGGCCTAGGGGCTTTTCTTTTTAATTCCACATCATCTAGGGACCAGGACAGCTACCATCTGGCACTGGATTCCATGGAGTATCGGCTCATTGCTATTTCTTTATTATATTTCTAAGTTATCTTTGCCTTTTAGGTCCCTCCCCTCCTTTTCTCAGGAGGGGTGTGGTACAGGGGATAAACCCAGGTTCCTCTTAGGGACTGGTACTGTCTTTCCTGTCTTTATTTTGGTAGAAGTTCTCAGTGAGCCGCTGACTTGCCCGCACTGAGCTCTCACTTGCCGTCCTCCTGCCTCAGCCTCTCAGAGTGTGGGGTTAAGAAGAGTGCACTGGCACGCCCGGCTCACAAGACTGACGAGCCACTGCTTTTTCCTCTACCCGGGTTCCTTCTGGGTGGGCAGCACTTGTGGGTGCCAGCTAGCTCCACTGTGGACACTGAGTTCAAGGGTCTTTCTCTGTCCTTTAGAATTACAGTACTGCTACTCTCAGCTCCTGCCTGTGCAGCATGTCTTAAATCAGCCTGCGCGCTTTGGCTAGCCACGGGTCTGGCAGCGTCTGCAAGCACCCTTTCCTCTGCCTCGTGCTTCCATCTGTGATGTGATTAATGATCAGGATGAAAAGAAATCTCCAAGTAATTATTTTACTTGACCAGAGTTGACAATAGCTTAGCAAGTAAATAATGGTTTTAATTTAAATTTTTGCATGCTAGCCAAGAATGCAGAGGATGAGCAGGACTCTAGGTGCCATGTCACAAGATATGTCCTGAAATGTAATTGAAATGACACAAAAGAGCACGTGTCCTGGAGTGTCACACATTCCACCTAGAGTAGGCTTAATTGGCTATGTGCTGATATATTTAGGTGTCATAATTGTGGTATGTTTTTAAAGTAGAGTCAAGAAATAGCTTCTGTTGCTAAGAAAGTTTTTGTGATGATTGCATCCTACAGAGAGGATGAAATTCCTCCTAGCGTGCTGTGCTTCAGCTGGAGGATGTGTAGTAATGGGTCATGAGGACCAGATTTGCGAGGAGTTTATTAAATGCACATTAAGAGCAGAGGATGCTCAAAACCATGAGAATTTAAAGTCAATCTCTGAAAGTTTAATTAAGTTAACTCAGGAGTGCCTCTGAATGCAGATGAGGAGCTAAAACTCCTCGTCACCCTCAAAAGATGACTCAGGATCCTACTTGATGAGACATATTCTCCACCTCATACATCTTTCTGTTAATATTCAGGGTGGTGCATTCATTTGGTGGGGATAGAATAACACCTCTAAAATCCACCTACTGAAGCCACGCTTTCCTGTCATCTCAGAGGTCCTCCATGCCCTTTTGTTCTCTTTTACCTGTGACCAAGGGATAGGACGGCTGGAGCTCCAGTGAGCCCTGAAGTTACACGGATGCACAAAACCTGCTATCCTACCCCCAGACTCTCAGTCCACACAACTGCAGGATCACTGACAAGTTTGTTTTGTCTTTGCCCTAAATACATGGTATTGTGCTGGGTAGCAATAGGAAATGCAGACCTCCAGTGAAATTGAGAACTCAAATTCTGTGCAAACAACTGTAGGCTGGGATGCTTCTTTTGTCGTCTATCATGGCTGTTGACTAGAATGAACACCTACTTATCTGACAAGGAAGCCACGGAGTAGGAAAGGAGCAAACAGCAGAGAGCAGAGAGGGCAGAAAGTGAACAGGAAGACACCGCTGGGGATGGGGACCAAACTCAGTCGCAGACAGGGAGCCCTATCAGACTGAGTCAACTACGCACCTTTACAAGGTAATCAACTTAGATGTTAAAGAATTCTGGATTTCTCCTTGGGTTCTACGCAGGACGCTGAAGCCTGCAGCCAAATGAGGCTTGACCTACGGGGCTTCTTTCTCTGAGGTGAGCTAGCACCAGGCTCAGCAGGGCTCAGGGGCACTGGGAAGAAGGAAAGCCTTTCCCTTTCTGAAGTCCGGAGCACCCAGGGCGATGAGGAAACTGTGACCGAAGTGAGGCAGCCTCTGCCCACGCCTGCTTCATCTTGTCAGCCCTGAGAACACGCTCCTGTCTTGCACACCGCTCCTCTAACACATCCACTTCCATCACTGCATCAGCAAGAGGACGGCTTCGGAAGTCCGCGCCCACCTTTCCGCGTTCTCCTGCGATTCTCTAACCAGCCCACCCCAAAGGACTTTTAGTTGAAACGCCACTTTATTCCCTGTTCTACCTAGCCCGAAGCGTTTCATGGTCTAAGGACACAGGCGCTTTTCATTGCCCAAGAAGGAGGAGGAATAGGAGAAATAAACGGAACGATGGAACACGGAAAGTTTTGCTCTCATTGTGGGCAGGACTAGGAATACAAAGCTTCATAATTGCAATGACTACTTTTCATCATGAACAAGTGTTCTTAATTGTCTTCTATAAGGCTGATGTTAAGGAATGCTGGCTTGGTGCTGGGATAATGATTATTCCATTCTAACACCAAGGAACCCAGCATGGATGGTGGTGGGTTTTGATTAAGGAGGAGGAATATGGGAGTGAACCCGTAGCCACTTGCATGTGGACGCTAGTGCTCACTATCGCCTTCACTATTGAGAAATTTGATGTGCGTGAACCGCAGAGCTGCCGAGCTGCGGGCGAGTAGCACTTGCCAAGTGCCCAGGCTCAGCCGCACACCTGGGTTTCTGTTTTGCTTTAGAGATGAGGTGTCTGCCTTCAGTGGCCATGAGAATCCCGGGCTGCATGAAGGGTTTGAGACAGGATAGCAAAGTTTAAAGAAGCAGTTAAAGTGAAACAGAAAAGAAAAGTTCCTGTCGAAGTTCTACTGTTTTCCAAAGATTAAAGTCACTTTTCAGCGTCAGAGGTTAGATGTGGACCAGAGCAACTAAACGTCCTATGAAAAGTTAATGGGGATTGGGGGGGGGGGACCTGCCCCTTAGCTCAGTTCTTTAAAGTGGCTGCTTCAACAAAGCAGTCAGCCTCTGGTTGCTGTGGTTCCATCCCCAGAACTCAAGCCAGCCAAACCTGCCCTGAAGGCATACTGAGCCAGCCAAAAAAAAAAAAAAAAAGTTAATGGGGGAAAAAAGTTACAGGAAATAGAAATAGTACCAGAAAGGGCAGGGGAAGATAGCTGAGCAGCGTAAGTGCCTGCCTGGCAAGCGCAAGGTCCTGAGTTTGATCTGTGGGAGGCAAAATAATAATAATAATAATAATAATAATAACAGAATAATAATAATAATAATAATAGTACAGAAATTTACCCTTATTCAAATATTGGTTTAAAAGTCCTGAGTCACTCTCAGTAGCCAGTACACACCCTGAGCTATAACTTCTGCAGAAGCCCAGCTCTTCTGCCTGAGCCTGTCCCCCCATCTGTGGATACCGACACCCTCAGAGTACCAAGGGATATCTCCCCTGTGCCCTGTGGAGCCGTTTCCTAGTACAGCAAAACCATGTGTTTATCTAGCTCTTGGGCTGCACCTTCTGTGTTTGTCCAGCGTCACAAGCACTGCAGGAATCCAGGGTGTGTGCCAACTTGGATTTCTCCCAGTGACCGGCATGAGAGGATGAAGCCTGCTGGGTCAGGCAGAGTGTGGAGTGTGTGAGCTGCGGGCTTCGGAAACCTAGAGCAGTCGGACCCCAAGCTGTTAGCAAGAGTGACCCAGCTTGTAAGGCTTCATGCCTGTTGCTTTGGATCTCCCTTGTCCTGGTCCCTCCCCTCCCTCCTTTCCCCTCCCTGTTTCCTTCCTCTCAGCTTATTGCTATTGACCTAGATTGCAGACATTCAGCACCATGCTCTACTTCTGCTATTTTTTTAGTGCTTTTTTCAAACTGTAAGAGGTGACCAAATTATACAGAAAATGTTGACCTTCAAAAAACTGCACCACAGTATTACAGTGAAGCACACTGCCACACAACTCTCTCTGAATTCCTCTTTTTCTTCAAACAGTCTCACATTCTTCCTACTTTCTGAAGCCATTCTGGAAATTCTTTCCTGATATCTTTACAAGGTGGGATCAGAAGTGCAGAGCCTGCTGCCACCAAATGCCATGCAGTAGAAAGACAGCCGTGAAGATGTCAGGTGTGTCCCCAGGTCCCTCCGCCCCTGGAGCTGGTGGTGCCAAACTGCAGGCTTTGGATAAAGTCACAGTGGTGGTAAAAGGTAACTTTTTGGTCCCACATGGGACCTTGGAGTGGCCAGGAGGGCACGACTATAGGCTGTAGAAGAGTGCTCCTAGTACTGCGGGGAACTGCAGGGGACTGCGGGGAACTGGGGGGAACTGCTGTGAACTGTGGGGAACTGCAGGGAACTGCGGGGACCTGCGGGGAACTGCGGCCCAAAGTATCAAGAACAATTAGACACATGTGTCCAGAGCATGGGCACATTCTGAGGGGGACTGATGCCAATGGCTCACCGTCATAAATGTTTTATTAACTCACCGCAGTGCTTTGATCTTCACTCTTATCTAGATGGTGAGAGAAAGTAGCACAAAACTATGAAAGACAAATATTTGAAGTTTTCCAGCAAACTCACGTTTAATTTCCAGGAGCTAACACTCACTGACACACAGCTGTACACAGGGCTCAGTTTAGTTAAATAGACTATTTCTCCTATGCCTGCAATAAGCGAAGGGTAGCTTCAGTTCAGACGCGGGACAGACAGCGACAGTGCCCTCAGGAATCAGGAGGGAGGGCACAGCACAGAACACAAGGAGCAAGGCTCATTTTCATGTTCAGCTTTGGACTATGGGCCTGATTGGTTACCGATGTAATTTTGCCCTAGGCAAAAGGCGTAGCCTGGCACGCAGCCCAGCCCGTGCCCAGGGCGGTGGTTTGTGGCGGTCTCCAGGCTGCTGGGTGGCACCGCGGGAAGGAGCGCCAGAGGCAGCCACCAGCAGCGCGGACGCTGAGGAAGCCGGCTTCGAGCTCCTCACAGGACACCTTCAGTGTGAGCCAGACGTGTCTCCTGGGGACCTCCGAAGCAGTGCAGACTCCACCGGCACCAAGACGCGCACAGATCTGGGCTGACTGGTAGCTGCTCCGAGCTGGCAGCAGCCGGGAGGTCCCCAGGAAGAGCGTGGGTTGTAACGGTGCATCATTCCAGACGATGGAGTATCACTATGCACTAAAAGAAAATGAGTTATGATGCTGCGAAAGACAGAAGGGAAGAAGAGGCACAGAGGACGGTGACATGCAGATTAGCAGGGGCAAGGCCACTCTGCGGTGCCCAGGTTTGCACGGGCCGCAGCAAAGACAAGATGCAGCAGGAAAGACGCGTCCTGCTGCCCTTCCGCGGACCCAGCTGGACCGTGGCCTCTGCGTGGAAGCGGCGGCGTGCTGGCTCGGGTCTGGGAGCTGTCCCAGCGCACGGGACATGGCGGCGGGCAGGTGAGCAGTGGCTGCGCGGGCCTGTCCCTCTGCCCGTATTCTTTTTATAATATTTGTATTGATTCCTTCTTTCTCATTGATGCCTGTTAGTCACTCATTGTTCATCTTTGCATCGTCTTGCAGATGATGAATTATTTTTTTCCTGTGTCCTAGTAGTTTTTAAGAGATCTTTCTTACCTTTTCACTAGCTGCACCACCGTCTTCAAGATCTGAAACTCTGTCTTCACTTTCAAACGGTTTTGCAAGCTTATGATTGAGATTTTAAGTTCCTCTATATCTCTTTGACTCTGCTTCATGCGATCTATTTCTTTCCTGTATTGCTCATTCAAGGAATCCGTCATTTTTCTAATCTCCTCTTTTTTTAAAATCAATGTCTTCCTTGGAAGCAGTTATTAATTCTTTTATTGAAGAGTTTTTTTTTTTCAGATTGAGTTTCCTCCCTATGTTTCTGTATTTGATTCTTTACTTCAGATGCTATGAATTCAGTGATTTTGGTTTTTTATTTCAGAAATTAATTCTGCTCTGAGTTCCTCTATACCTTTCTGCTATTGTTTATTTACTTCCAACACTATTAATTCACACATTTCAGCAGAGGTAGTGTCCTCTGCCCTTGTTCTGGGTGGGCATTGGGTTTCCTCCTTATGTTCCTGTATTTGATTCTTTATTTCATACGCTATGAATTCAGAGATTTCTTTTTTTGTTCCAGAAATTAATTCTGCTCTGAGTTCCTCTATACCTTTCTGCTGTTGTTTCTTTACTTCCAATGCTATCAATTCATACATTTCAGCTGAGCTAGTGTCCTCTGCACTTGTTATATGTGGGCTCGAGGCCTAAAATTGCATTTTGCTCCTTCTCTTTGTCATTTTGTATAGCACTGACCTCTGACCTTTGGTGTAGAGCTTTGGTGCAGTTATAACCTTAGCACCTAGTGAAATTCGGGTGCAGATCCATTAAGTTTGAGTTTATCCATTTATGGTTGGCCTGGGTCTAGCTGTTGTGTTCAGCTTGGTTCTGCTGCAGCCCTTGGAAGTGAACCTGTTGTGCCCCCTTTGTGCCCTTGGCCCAGGGGTCACAGGGAAGCGCAGAAGCTCTCCCACACACTAGCCGAGCCTGGGCTTGGGCTGGACCTGGGGGTCCCGAGAGCATCACAGAGATTCTCACTCACTCGGTGGGCTTGGGGGTAGGGTCTCCAGAGGGGTAGAGGGGTCCCAAGGGCACAGCAGAGGGTCTCACACAGCGTGCCTGGATTTTGGTCTGGAGAGGTCTCGTGGAGCAGGGAAGCCGGAAGCTGTCTCACTCACTCGCCAGGTCTGGGCTGGGCTGGATTTGAGGATCCTGAGAGCTTCACAGAGCTCACCACCACACTGGCTGGGCCTGAGCTTGGGCTGGATGGGCGGGGTAGAGGTTTCCCTAGAGAGCGAGCAAGCAGGGTGGAAAGGGTCCCAAGAAGCAGGCCCTGTCCCTTCCTGTTAATTTTATCAGGAACCTGCACACTTTTAAAAAATGAATTCTTCTTTTGAAAAGGCAAAAGAAAACTAAATTTGCATGATGGGTAGGAATTTGATTTCTTTTTCATTTTATTTTTTTAAAATAATTTTATTGAGAAGCAAATAGCAATGAGACAGTTTCAAAACCAATTAGTAAGACAGTTTCAATAATTAATACATTGCATATTCTTGTCTTCTTAGTGGTTATTCATAGTACAAGATGCAGACATGATATCTTGTCCACAAACACTATTTGAAAAAATCATTCTATTCATTGAATTAAGAGAAAGTAGCTATATATCTATCCTATTTTGAATATACAGATACAAAATAGTCCTTCATTTGTATCCCCTTCTGTGTAAAGTTTTGTCAGAGAAGGGTATCCCATTGTCATTTAAATATTGTAGGTGCATGAATTCAGCAAAATATTCCAATATAGTCCAGTAGTCCATAATAGTAGTGGGTTTTCCACAGGACTGGCAAGGTCAGAAGAGGAACTCGAATAATTAGTTGTGAGTATAGCTGTTGAAGGAGGCTGAGTTAGAAATATTACAGGCCGTCGGCTAGGGCCGGCCCTCGAAGGAGCTACTAGAGAGATGAAATATTACAGGCCGTCGGCTAGGGCCAGCCCTCAAAGGAGCTACTAGAGAGAAGAGACGCCTCACAGAGCCAGGCACCTGCGCTGCGGGCCAGACTCAGGACACAACGTGAAGCAGAGGCTCCACACACCTCCCTAGGGGTGGGCATCAGAGATTGGTATTCTACATAAGTGGGATATAAACACCTCGAAAAAGCCAGGAAGAGTCAGTCACCCAACCCCCTACAAGAGAAGCTCCTGTTGTGTGTTCATGTCCATTTGCTATGCTCTCACTTTCCCATTTGATCACTGTTCAATCATTTTACCTGAGCAATTATAATCCTACTGGTTGCCCATCATTTTGTCCCACCTCATGCCCACCTTGTGATTTCCCGTTTCCCACCTTGGACCTGCTTCACATCATGGATTTGCTCTATAAAAATCCTTAGCAAAGGCAGGGTTCTTGGTGACCCACTCAGGGCCCCTTCTGTCCCCCTCTCAGACAGAAGATTTCTTTCCCCCAACAAATATATTCTGCTCTTAACTTCTGCTGTCCCTGGAATTCATTCTGATTTTAGAGAATATGAACTCATACCAGACATCCAGGAAGTTGGGAGTTTCTTTCATCTAAGCCACAGCTAGTGTTGCCTGTAGGTTTTATAGGAAAATCATAAACAGACCTGACTTCCACTTTCAGGCAGTTCAGGCATAGTGAGCCTCCTGTCTCAACCTCCCCGGCACTCGGATTACAGATGTGCACCACCATGCCTGTTTCCAGGGCCAGCACAATGCGCCTGGGTTCCAGGGATCCAACTCGGGACCTTGGGCTTGCCAGGCAGGTGCTTATGCCACTGAGCTATCTCTGCAGCCCCCTAAAACTACTTCTGCGAAATTATGGCATGCTGTGCCACAATTTTGGATATTTTGACTGTCACCTGATTCCATGTGCATTTTATAGATAATGGCTGGCTGAAGCAGAAAGAGAAACTTTCTAGGTACAAAAAGAAAATGTTTTTATTTCAAGCTTGGTCACTGTATAATTTTAGTATTCCAATTAATAGATATCAGGTGCTCACTTACTCTTTTATATAAACCATTTATCATCTAGTGATGGGAAAACTAGACGGCCAAGTGAATTTTAAATTTTATTTAAATTTTATTATACAGAATCACAGCAAATGTCTTATTTACTGTTCCATTATAAAAGAAAAAATGGTCATGAGCATATGTAGTTTTAGCTAAAGTCCTCCTTGTGTTGATTATAAGTACACATATGGTTGCGAGGTAACGGGAGGCCTGGGGCTCTTTCCGTCCTTCCCAGGGGTGGCATCCTGCCTGCTGGCCTTGTAGCACTGAGCCACTGAAAGAGAATGATACTAACTCAGTCCAAACAGAGCTTTTCCTTCTTTAGTGGCCGTCGTAGTCAGGACATGCGGACTCGCAGTCCCCTCCAGGCTAGCCTCTTCCTTCTAGCGCCCAGCTGTTGGTTGTATTTTCCACCCTGATCACTTTCTCACGGAAAGAGTGAAGGGAGTCGCACAGTGTGCAAGCACTCCAACACGCTGGGTTTCCCCCTTTCGGAAGCTGCGTTCCCCTCGGTGCCTTCAAGTAGACCGTGGGGACTACGCGCTGCTTCTGTTTTGTTGGCGTGCTGGTCCAGGGCGTGTGGCAGCCAGTTCTCTGTCGCTGCAAAAATTTACATGGATGAACTCTTGAAAGGAGGAAAGCTTCGTTTGGGCTCTGAGTCTCCAAGGTTTCAGCCAGAGGTTGTTTGTCTTGGGCATGCGGTGAGGAAGAGCTGCAGGATGGGATATGCGTAGTGGAGAGAAGCCCCTCACAGCGTGGCACCCAGGAGGCGGACGAGGGAAAGAAAGGGGCTGGAGCCATACTGTCCCCGCTGAGAGCACACCTGTAAGGACTTGCCTTCCTCCAAGAGGCCCTGCCCCTACAACGGCCGCCCCTTGCCAGTGCCGTCCTCAGCGGGGAACCTAGTCTTCAGCTCGAGCCTTCAAGGGACACCCAAGACCCGGACCACACGCGTGCGGGCGCCTTATAGTCACCACTAAGTACCTGCAGGTAGTTCCTGACACGCAGCGACTGCCAGCCAGGCTGCTGCGAACGCATGTGTGTGTTCTCCCTGCACATAAATGTCACTGCTCTGGAATAAATGTCTGAGCGAAATCGGTGCAACCTGTGGTAAGTGCAAGTTAATTTGATACGAAATTAACGAACTCTTTTCCAGAATAAAATGATTCCTTTACCTCACCACTACCAATGCAGAAATGACTTAGTTTCTTTATATTCGCAGCAGCATTTGAGATTACCACCAATTATTTTTAGCCATTTGATAGCTAAATAAGGATATCTAATAATTGTAGTTTTAAGCTAGCATTTCCTGCATGGCTCAAGTTGACAAACATTTTTTCATATATTTATTTATGGTATGTATTCAGTTTCAAATATGTAATTTTGTCTTTTGCCCATTTTCTATTTAGGCTGTTGGTTTTTTTTTTTTTT
>NW_004524991.1:550940-556402 GCF_000260255.1 Octodon degus
GTAACAGATTCCAGCACCACTCAGGCAGGTCTCACATCCATTTGAAGGTCTGTGCAAGTACAGATTAGTGTCTGTGGATAAGATACTAAGAAATCATCAGGTGGAAAGTGACAGTTGAGTCCTGAAATGTTCACTGAGTACCTACCATTTATAGGAGAGGCAGTTGTCTTAATCTTAATTTCTTGTCCTGTCTTAGTTTCTCGTCGCTGCCACGACTGTGGCACACTGTCCACGACTTAAAGGAGAAGTTTATGCGCTTCATGGGTAACTGACTCCGAGGCAGAAACGGCAGGTAGCTGGGCGTGGCTGGAGGGCCTGCTCGCGCTTCGCTTCGGCAGCAGCGGAGGTCAGGAAGCAGAGGGAACGGGGCCCTAAGGCGGAGCTCGCGCCTTGCAGGCCACCCTTCCAGTCACTCCTGCCTTCTACCCAGGCCCATCTCCTGGCAGCATGCCAGCTAGTGCTCTCCTGCTTCAGGCGCCTTCCGAAGCCCAAGCCCTGGCCGTGCGAGGCCTTTCGGGGCATTCTGGGCTCAACCACGCACAGAACTTGCTCTTCTTTTTTCTATGCATATAAACAAGACGTATATGTACGTACAAATTTTCATGTATGTGGACTTGTGTGTATATTGCAACTCTTCTATTCACAGTTCCAAAATACAAGAAGTTTGAAAACCAGCTTTTTGATAAGTTATTTTGGTGGCAAAAACTGTTTAGCCCTGACATGAAGTTATTTGTGGTCTTTATTTGTCCCAATTAAATTTAAAAGCAATGAATTTCACTGCAGGCTGGTTGGTCAGATGAGAAGTGTTGCAAATGTTTCATAATATATAGTAAATGCTCCACATTACTTTTTTAAAATGTGTTACAATACATGTATTTGCATTATTTGGGCGCGCCTTTGATTTCAATGGTTTTACATGAGGAACCACAAACCTGCACTACTGAATCCAGGTGGCATCGTGTAAGAGAGAAGAGTAACCGGGGAGGAATCGCTGGTGCCCGGCAGGGACTGCATGAGCTCCAGAGCAGGGCCTGGGAGAAGGAGCGGTGCAGGAGGGAAAGAGATGGGCCTGGCTGGAGTGCAGCGAGGGGCCCGGGCTCCGGATGTGAGCCTGGAGGAGCGCAGCGCAGCCTGGGAGATGGTGGACTTGTGTTGGTGGCTCCTACGCCCTTCATCAGGCTGCAGAATCCTCGAGGGCTCCTGCTCCCCACTTCCACTAGCTCAGTGATTTCTCTGTGTCTCACCTATACTCTCTATAATGTGTCAGTTGAGATTTACCTACATTGTAGATGTCTCTTAGGTGCCAGGGATGGACCCATCTTTCAACAAGCGAAAGAAGGATTCCACAGTTCCTCCAAATAGGCCCCTGGTAATGGCTGTGTACAAGCCAGAGTATGAAGTAATACAGCACTGCTTGGAGGCTTTTGGCAGAAATGAAGAAATACAGCATCATATCATAACATTTTCAAATCAGGGAACTTGCCTTACATATGCCAAGGTTGCTGTATGGGATTATCACATTAGCCTTTTCTTTTTATTAGATTCTGTAGGTGGCTCCCATTTTAGGAAAGACTGATTTCTGCTAAATCTGCTAAACCTCTGGCACTTTGCCGTACTGAGTAACCAGCTACTTTTGGTGGTGTGCTTGAGGCCTTAGTCCAGGTGGAGAACTGCAGCTGCCTGTTAAATAAACCCAAATCTCAGAAGGACGACATGTTATTTAAAGTAAAATGTAGTTGGGTGCAGTTCAGACAGATTTGATTCAATTAAAGTACAACTTTGGAGACAGAATAATCCACTGACCCCAGAGGGTAATCCTCCTTGCTACCCCTTCATTTAAGTGTTAATGCAAAGCCCCCTGTTTTTTCTATTCTGATGCATGCTTGCCCCAGCCTGGATGTACTAGTGTAGTGATATTACTTTAATGTGAAAATAAGTCCCTAACTGTGTGTCTGGCATGGGTACCATTCACCGTGGTAAATTATTTGGGCGCATCTTTCTAGTCCCATCCTTTCCCCTGTTGCTTCTCCAAATTGCTCGTTTCCAGAGCGGCCCACAGGAGGGGCTTTGGTCTCACACTGCATGGCCCCTGCCTCCTGTGGAGACGGCGTGGGGCTCTGCAGCTGCCTGAGGCTGCAGCTCACGGCAATTGGAGCAGAGTTCCGGTTAGAGGAGCCGGCCCTCTGCCTTGCTCTCCCGCTGGAGCGCTGCAGCGCCTGGAGTGGGGGACCGACACCCCAGTGCTGAGGTGGGTTTCAGCCCCACAAACGCCTCTCACAGAGCCCTGTGGTTGTGGCTTTTATTCTTGCAGACTTCTTTCTCTGAACAGAAAGCAACCAAGAACTACCTGTGTTAGCGTTCCAGGGTCACCAAAGCAGAATCCCGCAGACCTGGCGGCTGAGGCCGCAGCAATGTGTTCTCTCGCAGCTCTGGAGGCCAAAAGCCCGGAGCAGGGTCCGCAGGGCGGCTCCCCTGAAGGCCCTGCCTTTGCTTGCAGCTGGGCTGCCTTCACATACAGGTGGGGTTTTCAGTCTGTGTCCATCTGGCTTTCCTCTTCTTACAAAACGAAAGTCTTGCTAAACTAGGCCCAACACTTTGACTTTGTTTAACCTCGAAGAGACTGCTGGTCCCCTGAAGCGGTACAAAAATTAGTAAAATTAAAAATATCTCAACTATTATCAGCCACAGAAAGAAACCTTACCTAAATTTAGGCAGCGGCTCTTGAGTACACAGCTACGTCTAATTCCAAGGGAGTTAGTTTTCGGCTGGGGGTGTCGGTTAATCTCTGCGTCAGCTGAGCCTGGAGATGGGGCGCTGGAGTCTCCTTCTGGCGGTGCTTTGTCGGTCCTTTTTCGTCCCAAAGACCTGAAGGAAACAGGCAAAAATAGTATCAGTTTCACATTTATTAGAGGTAGGAAAAATAAAAAGAAGGGTAGAGGAAAGTGCGCTCCGCAGCGCGAGTTAGGCCAAGTGAAAAGAGCGGAAGAACAAATACAGAAGCATAAACAAAGATCCAAGCTCACCCTAGAACACAGGGCGGCGCGATAGCAAGCCCTTACCAGAGTCTGTCTGCCTTTCCTTTCTTTGCCTATTTTCCACTAGAGAAATACATCCAATAGGCGCGAGGGGGTGGGGCGTGCGCAGCGCAGGGGTCTCGGCCAGGAACGCGCTCCCGTGGGCACGAGGCTCCAGTCGTCACCTACTGGTCGGCCAGCAGGAGACACGCGACACCAGCGCAGAGCTGCAGGCCGGGAGCCCGCGGGCCAGCCCGGCCGCCCAGTGCCAGCCAGGCCAGAGCGAGGCTCCGGGCAGCAGGACGCTCCCCCCGGCAGCGTGGGTGACGCCTCCGGCAAGTGGAGAGGGAGGTCTACCGAGCCTGTGGACGGCGGTGTTAGCCTCACCCCGAAGGCCCTCGAGGACACACGCAGGAGCAGGCTGAGGCTGGGCTTCCGCCGGAAGGCTGGGACGGGAAGCTGGGCGAGGCTCACGCCGGCTGGGAAGGGAGGCGCGGCCGGCCCCGGGACGGTGGTGCAGAGCTGGCTCTCCAAACCTGCAGGTGGATTTCTCAGGAGAACCCAGAGAGGACCGGATGTAGGTGTGGGAAATATTTCTGAGCTGAATGAAGTTGCAGGTACGTATGGATAGGTTTGTTTCAAGCACATGAATTTCTCCATTTTCCTTACGAGGTGGCTTTTCGGTTCTCAGCTGCGCTGCCTCCGAAGTACCTGGGTTACCGGTCTGTGCCATACAGTCAGGCCCAGCCCCTGAGACTGTTGGTCACTCGCTTCGTCCACACGTCACGGCTGTCACGATTAGAGCATAAGCACAACCTTTTGCATCAGCGTCATCATCTACCCCTTCACTTCTGAGTGGCCGTGTCTTTGGTAGACTTGCTTGACTGATATAGATTTGGTTAAGTTTTACCACCGAATACAGAAATAACTTAGAGGAGGACATACCGTCAAATTCCTCAGACGCTCAGGTAAGCAGATAAGCAGTCCTACTGGGATTTATACTGTGGCCACATGGCCCAATCTGGGGAAAGAAGAAAGTAAGGGGTTGTAGGTTTATGCGATCTAATAAGTCAGAGCAAGTAAAATCTTGTCACTTGTGTGCCTTTTACCTAAGAGTGAGGAAAGGAATTGTGTTGGAAAAGGTAGGAGTAGTGAGGATAGCAAGGCTAGTACAGGCAGCAGAATGCGTGTCCTTGGATGCACGCTGTCCACATTAGAAATTATGTTTTCTTCACATATTGGTGCTCCATGGTAACTGGTCCCCTGAGTAAGGGTTTTAGTGGGCAGAACTCAGCCAAAATATGTACCTCATGCGGAGTCTCATATTACCTCCAAAATAAGTTGGCACTGAAGACTTTCTATGTCTGGAGAACAATCAATGTACTTTAAAGATTATACACACTTAGGAGCCTGATGGAAAGAGAACTGATTCTTGTTACTGGTTGAGTGATTTGGAAGAATCGAGTCTCTTGCAGTCGGGCAACAGGCAGAAAATTTCATCAAAATCAATAGCAGAACAGAACACGATGTTAAAGAGTTTTCTGGCTAGCTTCGCTCCTTTTAATAAGAAAGAAATGAGGCTGGGAGGAGAGCGCTGACCGCTCCGCGCCACGCAGGAGCCCTGCCACCACTGTAGCTCTTGTTTTGCTTTTACAGGCATTACAGTACTCCACCGTACTGTGTCCGACTGCTGTTGGCTGATAGAGATATAATCACAAATGAGCCTTAAAACAGCACAAGATCATCAGCCTGAGGCCGCTCGGGCCTCTTTCCTGCTGCTTCCCACGTGCCTTCGTGTGTTCAGCCTCACTCCGCTCCGTGGAGCCTCTCTGCTGTCACGCATATTGCTGGCCCTTCATGAAGTGATTGGCTACAGTATCTGTGAGAAGCACATTATAGAATATTCAGGAGGTACAAAATGGCACACAGAACTAAAAAAGGCACCTGTCTTTGAAATGTGGCCTCTGTTACTCTGTCCCCTATCCCTGAGATAATCATTGGCTTTATGGTATGTGTACCCTGCGAGAGGTGTCCTGTGGGTGTGTAACCGCATATGCACAGATTAGCAAATGAGCTACCATGCCTGCCAGTGTTCGTGTGATCTGCCTGTGGTCCTGCGCCTGCACTAGGTTAAGTTTATACTTTTTTTGTAATGGAAATAAAACTCAGGATCTTGCACTTACCAGGCCGGTGCTATGACACTGAGCTATAACCCTGGCCCCTTTGGGTTTATACTTGAACATACCATAAACTTCCCCTGAAACACTTTCCTTCATCCATAAAATGGAGGGATTTTTTGGGTTTGCTTTGTTTTTTATATTTTAGAGAAGGGTCTACTGAGTATTCATGGTCTCGCTACTGGATCAGAGTCATAGTGATCCACCTGTTTACAGCCTCCCAAGAGCTGGGATTATAGGCACATGCCACTATTTCCAGTCTCAATTGCTG
>NW_004524991.1:556932-587404 GCF_000260255.1 Octodon degus
ACTAGGGTTTGCTTTAAAGTTCAGTGTGATATTTTAAGGCTGTTGTTAGTAATTGAAATACAAAGTGCTAAAATATGCAAATTTTTAGCTACCTCATGCCATGCAGGTTGAAATGAATCTCTAAAAAGTTGAGAAAGAAGATACATAACTAGGTGTCTACAACATAGCTCCTAATAGCCTGAGGCAGGAATATAGTCACTGTGTATAAAAGACTTGCTAGAGAAAAAAGGCTGAGCAGGTAAAGGGAGGTAAGCATGAGGACAAGCTGTGGATGGAGAGAAGAGGGGAGTGCAGGGCTGGGCTCGTGCTCTAGGCAACAGGGGGCCAGGCAAGATTTGGAGTTGCATGAGTGGTGCGGATTAAGATTGAGTTATGTTTCAAAATAAGAGTCTGACTGCTTCTGCGAGGGGTAAGAGTTAATTATGCCAGGGTGGAATCAGGGAAAATAGTGGGCTTCCGTGTGAGCTAGGGGAGAGGGGATGGTGCCTGAAGACGTGGGCTAAAGAAGCCTTAGAACACTGTAGGCAGAGCCCGGTGCCTCCTGCTCAGGGCTCAGCAGATGAGCATGATAATGTAAAGGAGAGCCGTGGAAGCTCAGCACAGAAGGTTTCAGGTGAGAAGAAGGGTTCCGCTGGCATTTGGGCTAGAGACCATGTGTGCGGCACAGTGGCAGAACGTTCTCTCAATTTCCCCACATCCTGAGATTTAGGACAGTCAGACAGAGGGCTGTTATAATTTAGCTCTAAATACCTCCCCAAGGCCTTGTCTTGTGCTCAGAGGTGGGGCTTTAGGAAGGCGAGTCATGCATGGGGAAGACTTCGCTGACTTGCTCTTGGGAGGTACATCTGGTTCCTGGAGGTGTGACCTCTGAGATCACGTGTCCACGGCAGGCTTTCCCTGTTCTCTGCTTCCTGGCTTCCACAACCTGAGCAGATTTTCTCTGCCCAGGCCTTTCCCTCATGCCACTCCTTCACTTGAGCCTGCCAAATGCAGAACGATGCTTCTAAAAACTGTCAGTCCAAATAAATTTCTTTTCTTTAATTTGTAGGTATTAGTTATTGTGTCCTACCAATGAGAAAGGAGCTAAAGAAACGGTGGTGGACTATCTGGCAGGGGACATGGCAAGACAGTCTAATACTCAGGCTGAGGCATGGGCACTGCTGGCTGCTTTTAGTAAGATTCACGATGAGAAGCAGGGGCAAAGGTAGCACAGAGAAATCTGATAAACTCACATCTTGGCCTGGAAGAAACTATGTGTAAAGTCAGGCACAAAGTGAGTGTGACCGATAAAGAAACTCACCATTAATGAGAAGCCAGCTAATCTATACATGGACAAGAAGAACAATGCCTTGAGGGAAAGGCAGCAATCAGTGAAACCCTCCTTGATCCAGTACAGCTGTGAGGCCTACTCAGGAAGGCCTCCTGGGAGCTCAGGCTGCTGTAGTCATGGTCCAAGGGGGCTGGCTACTGCTTGAGCGGCTAGCTATGATTGTATCTTCCACGTCATGCTGCTACAGGGCATAATACTGGCTTACTGGCAGGACACAAGAGTTATGGGGACAGGAAAGCTCCCACCTGGATTTCAAAGGAAGGCCTAGGAAGTCAGGCCAGGATGAAACCAAGGTGCCATGGAGACCCCAGGAAGTTAAAGGTGGCGAGAATGAAGAATGTCTACCAAGGAAACTTGTAGACCAAGAGCGGAGTCAGCCCAAGAGAAAGGCCCCATGAGCTACAGGCAGCAAAGTCACAAGGGTGGGCCTGCCCAGTTCTCTCGAATGCACACTTTATGACTATGTGCTCTAGATGCTTGGTATAAAGCTATGGGACTTTTGCCATATTGGGTTTCAATTTTGCTTTCTTTTCTGTCTCCCCATTTCTCCCTTTTGGAATGGGAATATTTACCCTGTACCATTGTACCTCGAAGCTATGTAGCTTGATTTTCATTCTCATAGATATTCACAGCTAAGAGTTTGCCATGAGCCTCAGAAGAGATTAGCACTTCAACTTTTGGAACATTCTGAATTGTTGAGATTTAGGGAAGAGGATTATTGTGTTATTGTGCCAGGAGTAGTTATACTTCATTATATGGAACTGGGAATGTGCTATTGCCTTTATTTGGTGATGTAGTTGAAGGAGAAGTGCCTGGGTAGCAAGTTGAAATACGACAGGGTAGGGTTTCACCTTGATTGTTCTTGAGATCTGCTCAGTGATTAGTGGAACACACTTACGGGTGTGTCACGGAGGTATAAGTTTGTCCAGTCCTTCCTCTGTGGCACTTGTCCCCCACTGCTCTTCTGTCCACCGCGAGCTAAGCAGTTCTCCTGTGCCATGTCTTTCCACCATGATTTCTGCGTTGGAGCCAGCCAATCTTGCACTGAAGCCATGAGAAAATCTAATCTTTCCTCCTATAAGTTACTTTTCAGGGGTGAGAAAACTTACCAATAGACGGACTGAGCAGTCAGCTGAGCTGTCCTTGGCATTTCTCTCAGCCTGAGCACCTTTTCTCAGCTTTATTACTTCAGTCCCTGATCTCACCCCCTCTGAGAGCATTTGTGTAGTTGGTGAGAAATTGTAAATTCTTTTTCTGTCTCTATGAGATGTAAATCTTCTGAAAACTTTGTGTGGATTTATAGTCCAGGAATATCTTCCTCAAGGACCTGTGAGCCATGTCTGAAATGAAATCAAGAGAAAAATTGTCTTATTTCTCTGCTTCTGTAAAAGGGTAGGAACCTAATTTTGGAAATGCCCTGTTATAATTCATAAAACTACCCTCAGACATGAAAATATTGTAATGCTTGCTTTTCCTTTGGTAAAGCCAGGTAGCAAACACTATTTGCAGATCTTGAAACCAGCTCCTGGACACTCTCCAGTCTTTTAGTCTGGGGGAATGGGCCCAGGCATTCTCTCTACTATCACAACAGCCTTGATTAGAGTCTTCCTTGCCTATGTTCCTCTAGTGCAGTCGTTGTTCTGATGCCGTGAAAGCAGTAAGAAGCTGAAGGACCGCTGGGCAGCTTTTCAAGACAGGAGGTTTCTGATGAATTTATGTAGGATACGAGAAAGATGGAAGAGTTAAGACTGATGTCAAAGGAATCAATGAACAAAAGGGAAAGGAATCACCAGTGACCAAGATGAGATCACTGTGGTGATGTCACATGGAGGGGTTGAAAATTCCAGCTGGAGACAAGTTTAGAAACTGGGCAGGTAGATATTGAATATATAAACATCTGGAGTTAAGATGGACAATGAGAATGGAAGATACAACTGTGGGACTGTTCAAAGGACAGAGCATACATCAAGCCAACTACTGGGCACAAGCGGTTTTGAGAGAGGGACGAGGGCCAAGGACTGAGCTTAGCGCCACTCTTTCAGCCAGTAGTCCAGAAAAAATCCTGCCAGTTCGAGCATGTTGCACCTGGTATGAGGGAGAAATCCAGAGGAGCACAACATTAGACACCAAGCCCAGAAAAGATTCCCAAAAGAAGTAAAGTGGCCAGCCCTGTCAGATGCTCTGGTTAAGTTTCATGGTGAACTGTGATTGATCATGACGCAATGAGTTGGAAGCTGCTGGTGACTTCCATGAGAGGCTTTTTAATGGAGAGATGGGGGAAGAGCTGGACTGGAGGAGATTAAGGAATACTGGAGGAGGTGCTTGTCATGGTTTGGGGTTTTACTAGGTGAACAATGTAATACAGGATGCACTTTATAATATTATTTTGTAAGAATCACCCAAGAATCATATACAAGAAGTACAAAAACATCTATCCCAACACTAAATACTAAAGACTCCAGCTGAGGGCCTGGATCCTAACACCCTGCATGAGTCCAGCTGAAGACCTAGAGCTCCTAACAATGCCTCCCACAAGTCCAACTGGAGGCCTAGAGCCCACAACAAAGTCTCATGCAGGCTGTCTCAGTTACTTTTTACTCACTGCTGAGACAAATACCCAACACCCAAAATTAAGGAAGGTTTAATTAGCTCACAATTACTGGAGGTTTCAGTCCACGCTTGGCTGACTCCTATACAGAGTAGCACATGGAAGAGGGCAGCAGTCCCTGTCAGTGAAAAACAGGAAGAGCAAAGGAAAGGCAGCAGCTGCGGCATCTAGCAAGCCTCTCTTCCTTCCAGGCTGACTGTTCCTCAGAGGAAGTAGGACCAACCATCCTTCCTCCGGTCCCTTTATATATCCTTTAAGTGCTGAGTTACTCCAGGGTGGGCCCTCCCTGCCCTAGGGAAGGGCCTCCATACCCTAGGGAGGGGCTGCAGAGCTACACAGTGTCCATGCCCTCCTCTTGCACAGGATGAGGATGTTTACAGAGTAAGAACCCTGGCTCTCTGATGAATCATTTAATTAAACTTCTCAAGTTGACCCAATGTGTCAACCAGGACACAGGTCTACTTCTGTGCTGGAAACTCTAAAGGTCAGTGGTGGAAGCTAGAAAGTCTGTGCCAGCAGGATAAAGGATTTGCGCTAGCAGGCTGAGGGATCTGAACTGGAGCTAGGAAGCAGCACTCACAGTAAGCACCAGAACTCCCCCACAAGTACCACAGCCATCCTCAGCAACAGTGAGGCCCTGAGCTCCTCCAGTGTTGAGGAAAGCTGAGTTCCTATAAAGAAAGCCAATGCAACAAGCTTCTCCATGAGGCTGAGCAATACACCATCTTCCCCTCTGGAGCCAGGAAGTGATGCTCAAGATGAGGACCAGAGCTCCTCCAAGATTCATCAGGTAAGTCCCATGACAAGGCCCTCCAGCAGAACAACCCAAGAGAATTAGCAGCTTCCAACAGCTCCAACAGGTTCTCTGAACAGCTTCCCTAACCCCATTCTGACAGCTTCTCCTGTTCTGTCTCTCTGCTGCTGGTAACAACCCTCAGGTGGACCTCCCACAGCCACCATCATGCTAGTTCAGTTTAGCTGGGTGTAAGAAGCTGACCAGCAGTTCGCTATCTACCACATTGCACCTTCCTAGAAAGCGAGTCTGGAGGTAAAACTAAACAGAGGGATTTGTCAGCAGCTAAAAGGGGAAGTGGAGAAAAAACTTTTGCTTTGAGCTCATTGGTATAGTAGGAACAAGAGTAGTAAAAGCTGGCTTTGATAGTAGGAGTGACCCCCAAATACGGTCACCTTGGTGGCCTAGAAGAAAGAGAAAATTGTTAAGTGCCATAGGGATGTCATTAAGTGGATGAAACAGAAGAGAGTGTAGTTCACAAGATTAAGGACTGGCCACTTGGTGAGACATTTCATTCTTTCAGAGACAGGAGCTGGACACTTTCTCTCAGTAACAGGAAGAAAGAAAAAAGGCATAGACACCAATGCTATTGGGTATTATTGCAAGTAGTACTGAAAGTTTATGGAAATTCTCTTCTGATTGTTTTAAATTTAAGTTTTATGGATTTTCTGAAAATTCAAAGAACTTGAAAGTGTTATAGGAGACTCATCTGGGAGTTTTTAAGGCATAGATTCCCCCTGATCTCAAATGGGAATTATACATCACTTCACTGGGTTCTTACCATTCTCTCCCAGAAACAATTAGTATTCATGTAAATTTAATTACACACATGTGACTTATCAGTGGAGCTCTGTCTTATTTTTAGCATAATAAAGCAGTCATTGTATTATCTGAGAATTATCTTTTATCATTTATATACGCTTCATCCCATTTGCCTTTTTACTATCATTTGCTGCAATGACAAGAGGAGGCTGTTCTTATCCTTGCGGAAGATACATCTCAACAATCTGGACTTCAATCAACTTACTAATTTCAAGCTCAGATCATTTCATACTCTTTGAAATTAATCAAGTTTATTGGTACATTTATGTATGCAAAGGATCCCATTCATTATAGTGAATTTGTACTTGTACATGATATAAGTTGATTCATTTTTCCGTAATCCCTTCCCTTCCATTCAATAAAAGCTTTGTTTCTATTTTTTCCTTCATTTCTCATTTATTTATTTCTCTTCCTTTCCTTTTCCCCCCTCCCCTCTCCTAAATTCCCCTTCCCATTTGAACGTTTTTCTTTTAATTAATCTAAAAGTGTTTCCTTGAAAGAGAATGAATTTAATGTTTAATAGGAATCACAGTATCAATTAAGAAAATCTTGCAATAATAAACTACTTAAATACTATATTGACAAATTTTTTGCACTTTGTATAGATTATATCTTTCAATTCTGGCAACAAATCTTTGTTTTAATTGTTATCACAGTACACATTATTTAGATTATAGAATTGTGATTTTAAATAGCTTGGCTGAGGATATAGTCCTTATCTCACAGAATTTAAATTAAATTGACTGCTTATCTGCATAACCAGCCCAGCCCAGGAAGCACCATGAAAACAATGAATATTTTAATTTATTTTTTGCGGTCCTGGGGATTGAACTCAGGACCTTGTGCTTGCCAGGCAAGTGTTTATTCTACTGAACTATCTCCCCTATTCAAGAATGACTATTTTAGGAAGATCAATCCAGGTGGGTTTGGCAGGCAGTGAGTTACCAGTAGTGTGTGGTGTATGTTACTGTGTAGTTTATGTACATGTTTCTTAAGTGTGGACAGATATGCTCTTCTCACATGTAGACTTTTATTTATTCATAAGTCTATATCCACTGACTTGAAAATTAATCTTTTATTTTATACTTAAATCTGGTAATTTTTTGTTAGCCCAGTCTTCTTACCCACTCGTTCTCAGAACATTATCAGAGTCATTTACATCAAGATATTTATGATGTAAATAAATCATATTATTTTAGTACTATTATTATAGCCTACTTAGGCTTCTATTTTAGTTGATACAGAAGGGAATCATATTCAGATGTGCATGTCAGGGATATCCAGAGAAATAGAATCAAGAGGCGTAATAGAGAGATGATGCTCATTTTGGAAGAAGACAAACATTTAGTCTATAGCAAGAGCTTAGGCAAGTTTATATACAAAATCAACCATTTTGGGCAAGCGAGACAGCTCAGCATACTAAGTTTCTGCTTAGGCAAGTGCAGGGACTTAGGTTTGATCCCAAGCACCACATGCCCCACCATCCCTCCCCTGGGTGCATTGAGCTGACCACCGAGACTGGGTGTGGTGTCGCACACCTGTAATCCCAGTGCTAGGGAGGCTGAAACTGGGAGGATCACTATGAGTCCAAGCTGCATAGTGAGACCCTGTACCAAATATGTAAAAATAAAAAGAAATTTGAAAAACAAAATTAACCAAAGCAATAGGTATTGTACTGCAGAGACCACAGGCCTGAGCATTGTATACATGTGCGACATTCCTACTCACTCCACAATACTGGAATAACTTCTCATATGTTTTTCTTCAAACAGCTCCTGTGCCCACCATGTACGGATAGGCAGGGACTTTTTTTGCTATGCAACCCAGGCTGGCCTTGGACTTGCAGCATTCTTTTTGCCTCAGCCTCCAGTGTCCTGGGATTATAGGCGTGCTCCACAACAGCACGCTGCCTGCTTGGTCTTATGTACACGGGCTGTGCTTACCATAGCAGTTATGGTCAAGAGTGCTCCCGACACACAAACGTGAGCTTCCCCTTCCACACTCTAGAGCTCCTGCCCAGGAGCAGCTGTCTCGTCCAGGACTACTCCTTCCCTTCTTGTGGGCTGTGTGACTAACTCTTACTAATTAAGAGTATGGACAGAAAAGCATGTGTATTGTTCTCAGGCTATGACTAAAATGAAGAAGGTCGTCTGTTCCTGATTTTCTCTGTCTGTGGAATGGAAAAGACGAGGAGATGCCAGGAGGCTCAGAGGAGCCTAAAAGGCTGAACCTCTATGTGGGACGAAGCACCCATAGATGGGAACGGGCTGACCAGCACCTGCACAGGGCCAGCAAGAGGTCCCATCTTACTATGTCAGCAGTTCCATGTCGCGGGACACCTGCACAGACAAGTTAGGCTACTTCATCGGGTTAATTTGCCCAAGTATTGCAATGGCTGTGTCAACCTGATGCGATCCAAAAACTGGGGATGCACCTTGGAAATCTTCTGGTCTGTGTCCTGACTCTCAGCAGTCACTGATCTTGTGGATGACCTCAGAGCTGTGTTTTGTTCGTTGTATTCATGTTTTGTTTTACTTGCCAGTGACACTGGAGTGCCCTCTATGCAACAGTGAGAACTTGTGTCTGTTTCATTGCTGATGTACTGTGGTCAAGTGAAGGGCGTATTGGCACGCAGCGAGCTCTAAGAAACATTTGTAGAATACATGAGGGGGTGTCGGGGTCAGGAGGAAAGTGGAAAATTTGATTCTGAAAGACATAGAAAATCTTACAAAAGTTGCAATTTGTGTGGTCTTAAAATCAAAAGATGAGGATACATACATGTTTTAAGTGTCAAAATGTAATAGGAGACAAATTCTTCACTTCAGGTGCGATCCCCAAAGGGGAGCATCCTCAGTGGAGAAAGCTGTAGGTGTAGTTCTGGGAAATAGTCACAATTCAGGCTTTTACTTTCCTTTATATTAAAGTTAAAGAGAGTCTGGGATTTTAGGGTAATCAAGAAATAAACTTTGTCCAAAGGGACAAGAGAAAACAATAAAGGCTAACTCTCTAAGCATTATCATCTTGGCTGAAACGGACATCTGGCGTCCACTTGGTCAGGATATTAATGCATGCAAATCCCCGGGGAGGTTCATTTACTTGGGCAAAGGAAATAAAATGGTAAATTGAAAATGAGTGAAACTGCACAATTGAATGAAGTCAGTATAATTTACTAAAGATAAATAAGCTACATAAAAAGGCCATAATTACTGGCATGGATAAAAGAGAAATGAAGGAAGGGATGAAAAGATATGTATATATACACACAAGATGGCTAAGATAATTGTACTGCTAATTTCTATTAGTTCATTCAAATGAACAGTTAGTGCTTATATTGTTTGGTCAGTTTTGTATGCCTGTTCCTGAGCAACTATTTTGAAGATAACAATATGTAATATAATAACAATTGTTAATTTCCTATCATCTTGTTTTGAAATTCTGTATATTTTTTTCTCTTTTTAAAATAAAAAGAGCCGGGGCTGGAGAGATGGCTCAGTGGTCTAAAGCACCTACTTAGAACAAGCTTGGCAAGGCATCAGGGACCGCGGTTCAATCCCCCAGCACCACATGCCAGCCAGCCCCGCCCCCTGGTGGGCTGAGCTGGCCACACACACACACACACACACACACACCCCTCTCTCTCTCTCTCTCTCTCTCTCTCTCTCTCTCTCTCTCTCTCTCTCTCTCTCTCTCTCAAATAAATAAAAATAAAATAAAATAAAATAAAAAGAGCCAATTCAACTCAGACCCAGGCTCAGCATGTGAGTAGAACTTCTTCCATCAGACAGGCCCAGTGTGGAACCCTGCAGCAGAACTCCCTGCAGAGAGTCTAGAGGAAAGAGCCACCCAGCTGATCCAGGAGCAGAATATCTCATCAGAGTGGCACAGAGGGTTCATCTTCAAGGGCTGCAGCAGGAGGAAGTGGAGCACAGCAGCCAGACCGAAGCCACACTCACATGGACGAGTTTGGACTTGGTAGATCTGGACCTGGTGCTAAGGTACCAACTCTATCTAAGCTGTACACCAAAGATCAGAGGACAGTACTGTACAAAATGACAAAGAGAAGGAGCAAAATGCATTCTCTGGCCCCAAGCCAACCCAGAACAAATGCAGAAGACAATAGCATAGTAGAAATTGGAAATCACACACCTAAAATCTCTGAAATAATAGCATTGGAAGTAAAGAAACAACTGCAGAAAGGTATAGAGGAAATCAGATCAGAAATAATTTCTGAAGTGAAAAAAAGAAATGATATCTATAATGAAATAATTTCTAAATGCTTCTAAAGAAGACACTGATAAAAAAAAATGGAGGAGAATAGAAAAGTGATGGAATCCTTGAATGAGCAATATAGGAAATAAATAGAATGCATGCAACAGATTCAAAGTACTATACAGGAAATTAAAACATCAATCACAAGCTGACAAAACCATTTGAATGAAAGTAAAGATAGGCTTTCAGAACTTAAAGATACCATTGCAGCTAGTGAAGAAGAGAAGATTTCTTAAAAACAACTAGGAATGCTGGGAAAAAATAATTCCACATCTGAAGATGATGCAGAGATGAACAACATAAGACTAATAGGCATCAATGAGAAAGAATGAGTCAATATAAATGATATAAAAAGAATATGGACAAGCCAAATTCCAGGCTCAGCAAATGTGTGGGAGAGCTTCCATGCTCCCCTACGCCCACTGGACCACTCTGGACACATCCCAAGCCTAGCCTGTGAGTGACACCTTCAGCTATGCTCTTGGACCACTCAAAACCCCTTCAGAACTAGCCCAGGCACCACTTGTGAGTGAGAATTTCCACTACACTCTTGGGAACCCTCCAGACATAGCCCAAGCCAAAGCCCAGGCAGTGTGTGGGAGGGCTTCCATGCTCCCCTTTGACTGCTTGATCACTCCAGACCCAGACCAGGCCCCACTTGTGAGCGAATCCTTCTGTCCTGCTCTTTGGATCCCTCCAGACCCAGTCCAGGCCTGGCATATAGGACTGGTGTGAAACTTTGCAGTTGAAGTCCCTACAGAGAGGCTAGGGGCCAGAACCACCCAGCTAATCCAGGAGCAGAACATCTTGCCAGAGTGGCACAGTGGGTTCACATCCATGGGCTGCAGCAGGAAGAAGCTGAGCACAGCAATCAAATGCAAGCAAGGCACAACTGGATGAATTCAAACTTTGTAGATCACACCTGGTAAGCTGAGACACTTTGCTAGACCCAGATCTACAAGAGCATCCTCCCTCTTTCTCTCTTGACTGAGACAGGGAGCAGAAGGTATACCTGGAATACACCAGGTAGATCAAGGGGAGGCAATCAGACAGAACTTAGCAGAACTAATCTAAATAAAATTCCTAATTTAATATCTGCTTAGCAATACAGACTTAATGATTGCTCTGATTGTCTAAAATACAAAATCATTAGTTACAAAAATTTGTTGACTGCTAAATACCATTACCCATTATTAGTGTATTGTATTATAGTTCTGTAAATACAAAACTGTAACTGCTTTAATCATATAATCTTTCTTGGGTAAGAATTTTAGTAGGTGATAGGTTATAACTGCACCAAAGCTCAACTGTAAAGGTCAGATGACAGTGCTATAGAAAATGATAAAGAGATGGAGCAAAATGCAATCTCATGCCCTGAGCCCAGCCAGAACAAGTGCAGAAGGCACTAGCACAGAAGAAATTGGGAATCACATGTCTGAATTAATAGCATCTGAAGTAAAGAAACAACTGCAGAAAGATATAGAGGAACTAAGATCAGAAATAACCTCTGAAATAGAAAAAGAAATCTCTGAATTAATAGCATTTGAAGTAAAGAATCAACCGCAGAAACATATAGAGGAAATCAGATCAGAAATAATCTATGACAAAAAGGAGGTGATTTAGATATATGAGAGAAAGCAAAAGATAATGAAGGTAGGCACTGTTGGGAGAAGTACAATACTGAAAAATAAAGTGGCTGGGTGTGGTGGCACATGCCTGTAATCACAGAAATTGGGAGGCTGAGGCAGGAGGATCACCATGAGTTTGAGGCCAGCCTGGGCTATACAGTGAATTCAAGGCCACCTGAACTACACAAGAATACCCTGCTTTAAAAAAAATAATCTCTGAAGTAAAAAAAGAAAGGATAACTATAATGAAAGAATTAAGTGCTTCTCAAGAAGACACTGAAAAAATAGATATTAGAAAAACAATGGAATCCTTGAATGAGCAATACAGGAAAGAAATAGATCGCATGAAGCAAAGTCAAAGAGATATAGAGGAACTTAAAATCTCAATCACAAGCTTGCAAAACTGTTTGAGTGAAAGTGAAGATACAGTTTCAGATCCTGAAGATACCATCACAGTTAGTGAAAAGGTGAGAAAAGATCTCTTAAAAACAACTAGGATGCAGAAAAAATTATTCATGGCCTGCAAGATGAAGCAAAGACAAACAACATGAAACTAATAGGAATCAATGAGAAAGGAGTCAATACGAATGATATAAAAAGAATATGGGCAGAAGTAATATCAGAAAACTTTCCAAATATAAGGAAACAATCTGACATTCAGAGAACTGAAGCATACAGAACTCCAAATAACATGAACCCAATCAAAAACACATGGAGACAAATAATAGTTACAAGCCCAGAAATCCACCACAAAAACAATATACTGAAAGCTGCTAGAGAAAATAAACAGATTACAGTTAAAGGAAAACCCATCAGAATTACAGCAGACTTCTCTTCACAATAGATTAGGAAACTAAATCCAATGATCTGCTGTATACAAGAAATACACTTAACTCATAAATAATTTCATAGGCTGAAAGTCAAAGGGTGGAAAACAATACTACACACCCTAGAACCTCAGAAAAAAGCAAGGGTAGCAATCCTGTTCTTAGACAGTCTCAACTTCAAAGAATGATCAAACAAAATAAAGAAGGCCACTATATACTAGGGAACAAATTCAAGAAGAAGAGGTACCTCTCATCAATATGTACAAACCAAACATGGGAGCATCCAAATATATAAGACAAACCTTAATGGACATAAAAAAAATCTAACATCCAATACTAAAATCTTAACAGGAAACACTAACAACCCCTTATCCCAAAAAGATAGGTCAAGCAGACAAAAAATTAGCAAAGAAGTAGAAGAACTGAACCACAGTTTGGAACAAATAGACTTAGTGGACATGTACAGAGTGTTCCATCCAACCACAGCTGAATATACATTTTTCTCAGCTGCACATGGGACATTTTCTAAAATAGACCACATCCTAGACCATAGGTCATGCTTAAGTATATGGAAGAAAACAGAAATTTTCCCATACATATTATGTAACAACAGTGCAATGAAACTGGAAATAAACAATAAAAGAAACCAGAAAACCCCCATAAATACATGGAAATTAAACAACACCCTCCTCAGCAAACCATGGATCACAGATGAAATTAAATAATAGAACAATATGTACAATTCAATGAAAATTCAAGCACAACTTATCTGAATTTATGGGATTCAATGAAAACAGTTCTTAGAGGGAAATTTATAGCTGTGAACTCACACATTAGGAAAACAGAATGGGAACAAATAAACACCCTAATGTTGTGATTCCAACATCTAGAAAAGGAAGAGCAAACCAAACGCAAAGCCCAAAGATGGGAAGAAATCATAAAGATTAGAGCAGAAGTTAATTCAATCAAGAATAAAAAGCAGTTCAAAGCATTAATGAATCATAAAGCTTGTTCTCATGCACCTATAATATTTAAATGATAATGGAATACCTATCTCTGACAAAACTGAAAAAAAACTGGATACAAATGAGGGACCATTTTGTATCTGTATATTCAAATTATTTAGGAAAGGTATACAACCACTTTCTCTCAATTCAGTGAATAGAAAGATGTGTACTAAGACTGTTTGTGGACAGGATTTCATTCCTGCATTTTGGATTATGAATAACTATTTAAAAAACCATATGAAATGTATTAATAATTGAAAATGTCCTACTAGTGGGTTTTGAAACTGTCTCATTGCTATTTGTTTCTCAATAAAATTATTAAAAAAATAATAAAGAGAACAAAAAAACTGGTTCTTTGAAAGATCAAATCAAATTGATAAGCCCCTAGCCAGCCTCATCAAAAAGAGGAAAAAAAATTCAAATAAAAGCAATAAGGAATGAAAAAGGTGTGATTACCACAGACCTAGTGAAAATTCAGAAGATTATCAAAAGCTATTTTAAGAATCTTTACTCTCACAGAAGACACAGAAGAAATGGACAGATTCCTAGAAAGATACAAATTACCACAACTGAATCAAGAAGATATAACAACTCCCAATAACACAATAACAGCCAATGAAAAATGAAATGTAATAAAAAATCTATCGACAAAGACAAGTCCAGGTCCTGATGGATTCACAGATGAATTCTTCAATAAAGTTACAGAAGATATAATCTCTATACAGCTAAAACTCTTCAGTGCAATTGAAAAGGAAGCAATCTTTCCAAAATCCTTCCTGGAGGCAAGTATTTTACTGATAACAAAACCAGGAAAAGACACAACTAAAAAAGGAAACTACAGGCCAATCTCCCTCATGAACATAGAGGCAAAAATCCTCAATAAAATCCTAGCAAATAGAATACAGCAAATCATCAGGAAGATCATACACCATGACCAGGTAGGATTCATCCCAGGGATGCAAGGATGGTTCAATATATGCAAATCTATAAATATAGTACACTATATCAATACAGAAAAATCCAAAAACCACATGATCATCTCAATCAATGCAGAAAAGGCTTTTGACAAAGTCCAACATTGATTCATGTTCAGAGTCCTACAGAAAATGGGAATAGATAGCCTCTAGTTCAATTTGATAAAAGCCATCTATGACAACCCAACAGCTAACTAGGACTGGAAATCCCATTCAAACCAGCTATCTCACTACTGGGAATTTTCCCAGAGGAACTCAAAACATCATATCATAGTGATATATGTGCACCTATGTTTATAGCAGCACAATTTGTGATAGCAAATCTTGAAAACAACTAAAATACCCATCACCTGGGGAAAGGATTAAAAAGATTTGGTATTTTTATACAATGAGTATTACTCAGCTCTAAAGAATGATAAACTCAAAGCCTTTATGTTTAAGTGAATGCCACTTGAAGATATATTCATAAGTGAAATAAGTCAGACCCACATGTGTCAATATCATATAGTCTCCCTAGTGTCAGAACTCAAAAGAAGAAATAAAAATTGAAAGGTAGAACAAAATTAGGATAGTGAGAAGTTTAGAATTAAATAGTGAAGAGAGAGCAAGGAGAAAAACTAGGAAGCATGACCCAGGGATAACCATACATTTATGTCCACAAGATGGTTAAGGCAATGATTCTGATAATCTTCAGCAGGTTTTTGAAACTAGCATTTAATTTGTAGGATTCTCAACCTGACTAACTGCACATGCTGATATCTATGAACTAAGCAACTGCACTGAAGAGGGCCATGCCTGGAATGCCTGTCATTCTGGGCTTCTAAATATATACTGATTCTCATGTCACATCAATTACTGCTGTGCTGTCTCTCAAGTAAATGTTTAAAAAAAGGTAATAAATGAAAACAAGAGCCAAGAAAAAAATGTCATAGGATTTTCCTGGTAGAATGTTGTATATGGTTAGATTTCTAAATTTCTGTGTAAAAATATATAATTGTTTATTCCTATTTTTAATTTTTTTCTTTTTTCTCTTTTTCTTCACATTCTGTAGGGATTTAAAGTTTAACATGTTAATTCTTGATGGAAAATATCTGCTCCATGTTACATCTAAGATGCTTGATTTTGAAACAAATAGTGATGTTAAGCTCAATTGCCTACATGGTAGAGAAATAATATAATTAAGCTTCTCTTCTGAAGGGTTAACAACTTAAGTTTGCATCCCAAAAATTAGTAAAAACATGGGCTGCAAGGACAGCGAACATTTTGGCCCTAGCTTTCAAGGTCAGTGAGTATCTAGTACATAGGAGAACCTGTACTCTAACATTCCTTTAACTCACTGATGTCCCAAGTTTTCTGATCAAGGAGATTATGGGCACAGAAGAACATGATCAATGATGTGGAGTGTGCCTAAGGAGAGTCACATGGAGAGAAAACATTCTCTCAGGCTTTCACAGGGAGCAAATTGGTCAAGCAATGGCCGTGACTCATCCACATGGCTGACACTGACGAAGGATCTACAAACTGCAGTACAGGGTTTCAGGCTAAATCCTGAGGGCATTTGACTGATTTCGTCAAATACACAAGTTTTATTTCTTGTTATATAGGTCTTGCTTTATCTTGGTTTTAACCATCCAGCAGAATAGTATAAAAATAAAGTATAGAAAGTAGTGCCATATTAATATGCTGAGTTGTTAAAAGCTCAAGTCAACAACTTCTGACATTGCCAGTCCTATGGATAACCCACTACTATTATGGACTACTGGACTATATTAGATTATTATGCTGAATACCTGTACCTCCAATATTTAAATGGCAATGGAATATCCATCTCTGACAAAACTAAACAAAAAAGTGGATACAAATGAAGGACCATTTAGTATCTGTATGTACAAAATAGGATAGATATACAGCTACTTTCTCTTAATTCAATGAAAAAGACTTGTACTAATAGTGTTTGGACAGGATATCATGTCTACATCTTGTGTTATGAGTAACTACTATGAAGACAATAATATACAATGTATATTAATTAGTGAAACTGTCCTACTAACCTGTTTTGAAACAGTCTCATTGCTATTTATTTCTGAATAAAATTAATAAAAAATAAATTATGGACAGAGGTAATAGCAGAAAACTTCTGAAATATGGGGAAAGTGTAACATTCAGGCAACCAAAGCTTAGAGAATTCCAAATAATGTCAACCCAATTAAAAACACACCCAGACATATAATAATAAAAATCCCAGAAATTCAGCACAGGAACAGTATACTACGTTCTATTAGAGGAAAGAAACGGATCACATTTAAAACAAAACCCATCAGAATAACGCAGGCTTCTCTTCACAAACCATCAAGTCAAGAAGAACATGGAACAACGTATTTCAAGTCTTGCAAGGAAACAAATTCCAACCCAGACTGATATACCCTGCAAAACTCTCTTTCAAGTTTGATGGAGAAGTGAAATACTTCCATTGCAAAGAACAACTAAAGAACTTCATGATGACAAAGCCAATCCCACACAGACTACTAAAAGACATTCTAGAGAGGGATCAAAATGACCACAACTCCATGAATAAGAATGGAAAGAACCCACCAAACGGGGCAAACAATTAAACACAGGAGAAAAAGAGGTATACAAAAGCAGTCTTTTAATAATTCTTTTGTATACAGCAGCAAAATATTTCCATCAACATACTCTACAAATGGGCTTCTCCTGCAGCCCATGAGTCATCATTCTGTCTGGGTCTACAGGGTGGATATCAAGGAAATAGCAGTAGCTCAGTCCCACAAGTGACACCTGGCCACCCGTAAGCATCATGGACACTATCCAGGTCCATGACATACTAGAACTTTGAGTGATATCCTGTCCCCAAACTGTTAGAAGTGCTGGTCATATATTTGCTATTTCAGTATTTATATTATGTTTTATTCTTAGTAATTCTTCGCTCTCATGAAAACTTTTTCTATGTTAAATTATTTTGAAATATTTAATTTTTAATTAGTTAATATTTAATTTTCTGTATATTGCATAATCTTAATTTTTGTTTTAAGATTTATACAGTAACTTTGACTTATAGCCTACTTAAAAGACATGGTATGATATATTCTTCTAGTATTAGAAACTTGAAAAAGTATATTTCCATTTTCTATTCACTTTATATTACTTTTTCTTGTCTTTTACACACACACACACACACACACACACACACACACACACACACAAATATGTACATAACCCAACATAAGACTGATACTTTTTTTGTAGAAATATTCAATGACTATTTATTTATTTATTTATTTAGCCAGAACTAGGAATTGAACTCAGACCCTTGTGCTTGTTAGGGAAGCGCTTATTCTCCTGAGCCATCTCCCCAGCCTCTTTCAATGACTTTTTTTTTTTTTAATTTTATTTATTTATTTATGTGTGTGGGGGGGGGGCAGCTCAGTCCACCAGGGGGCGGTGCTGGCTGGCATGTGGTGCTGGGGGATTGAACCGTGGTCCACTGTGCTTTGCCAAGCTTGTTCTAAGTAGGTGCTTTAGACCACTGAGCCATCTCACCAGCCCCTCAATGACTTTTAAAATGGGTTCATGTAATATATTTACATACTCCTGCATAGCTATCATTTTAAGAGCTCTTTATCTTTTATCCAGGGCCATATAGCAACTTCTCTTGCCTTCTGGATTATGTTCTTTGTCATTTCTATATGCTACATCTGGAGGTATTAGAATATTGCAAGTTTGTATAACTGAAAAATATTTTATTTTTAGTTTTCAAAGGTATGTTTGCAAAGTATAAAATTCAATGAAGACAGATCTCTTTTTTCCCTTTCTTTCAGTCCTTTGAATTAATTAGTCTAGTTTCTTACACACGTGGTTTTTTTTTTTTTTTCTTTCTAATGTGGAATAAGATGCTATTTAATTTTGTTCTTCTATAGCTATTTTTTAGGTATATGCTTTAGTGATTTTTTTTCTTTACAATAAGTTTTGGACAATTTAATATTTGTGTATCTTGGTATGATTTTATTCAAATTTCTTGTGCAAAAAGTTCATTTTTCTTGGAAATGTGGTACTATAATTTCAACTAAATTCAGAAATTTTAAATCTTTATTTATTGCCTACCCCTTTGTACTTTGAGAATTCTAACTATATGAATTTAAGTTTCTTGATTTTGGCACAGAATGAACTATTACATGACTGATCTGTAAATTCTTTCTTCTTCATTTTTATTTTGGACAATTTTTGTTGTTATATTCATTTAAGTTTGTAAATAATTTGCTTACAATGTGCAATCTATTATTAATTTCATGCTATGTATTCTCAGAAATATTTCTCTAAAATTCACTCTTTCTGCATCTTATATCTTTCACATTTCAATATTTGCCTACAATTTTTAATATGCTATATAATTATTAATTATCAATAAAGTTAATGAGGAAAAAACAGCAAAAAATAAACCAATGAAATGAAATGAAATGAAATAAAAAGAGCCAGACTTACTATAGAGTGCATTACTCGTGTCAGTCCTCAGCACTCTCTGCTCTCCGGGTCTGTTTACCTCTGAGCACACAGATGGAAGACTCATTGAAAACAAGCAGAGCATCTCCCAGCTAGGTCTGGATGTGGAATGTACCCAACCTTCTGCTGTCTGTGTCTTACCAGCCACTCAGCCCTGGGTTCGAAGTCCTGCCTCCTGCAGTATGAAGCAACAACTTTTATCTCCCCAGCAGTGAGCCAGTAAGAGGCAGGAGGCAGTATTTCCATTTGCAGGTTTTGAAAGGTAGCGCTCCTCGGGACTTTAAAGGAAACCTGTCACTGCTGCCTTTGTATGCACAGGTTCACGAGCTCAGGTCTTTCTTGAGCTTACTACCTCTGACCCCCTCCACCACCTTCTCATTGCCTTGGGCATGCCTGCCCTCTGCCTTCTTCTCTGTGTTGTTTTGTACATGCTCACCTCTGTATGTCTGTCTGTCACAAACACTGTGGGAAGAGAGGTTATGTCTCCCTCCCTTTGGTTAGAGAAACAATTCCAGCCAAACAAATCTGCTTGACTTCCTAATTGCATGTTTCACTGATAAAACATTTTCCTTTATCATGTTTTTAAATATTGTCTCTGGTTTTAACACAAAGTTTTATTACTCTGTGGTGGTTGATACGTTGTGTCAACCTGAGGTGTAGGAAGCTTAGCTGGATCCAGATTCCATGCCCTAGGGGTTGGGAGGGCCACTCTAGGGCATGGAGGGCCCGCCCCAGAGTGACTCAGCACTTAAAGGGGTTGAAGGAGGTTTCTGTGAGCCACTTCCTTGGAGGAGCATGATCCTCGCAGCTGGGCCACCTCAGAGGAGCTCAGATCTTCACAGAGGCCACCGCCACTTTCTCAGAGGAGCGCTGGTCTTCACAGTCCATGTGAAAGGAAGAGAGAGAGAGAGGCTTGATAGGTGCTGCGGCTGCTGCTCCTCCTCTGCTCTCTGCTATTCTCCACTGCCATGAACTGCTGCTGTCTGCCTTGGAGCCAGCAGAGTATGGACTGAAACCTTCACTAACTGTGAGCTAAATAAACTTTTCCTTTCTCAATTTTGGGTGTTTTGTCCCAGGAATGAGTAAAAACTGAGACATACTCAGACATGCATTGGCCTGTCTTCCTGTCTCTCTGTCTCATGGGGACATTGTTTCCTTAACAAGGTGTCAGGGCCATGTGGCTTGTGGGATGGATTCTGCTGGTCACTCTTGTGATAAGTCTCATGGGAGATTGCCCATGAAAACCATCATGTGACCCTCAGCACCCACAGCCCTGGGCAGCCACCTTTCTCAGAATAGGGTTTCAGCTTCCCATGAGCCCCAGAGCTGAGCCATGGAAACAGTGGCTGAGGCGCACTGCCGCTTTCCCAGGAGAGCAAAGTTCTAGGATTCTGCTTAACTTGTTTGTAATTTTTTTCTTGAAGTTTAGTCTAATCTTCACCCATTGCTTTTTATTTCTTTTTGCCTTTTGTTTTCAGTTTATCTGACCTTTGTATTTTTCTTGGTTGTTCTATATTCCTTCCTCTTGTTAAATGTAGGTCCACACACACACACACACACACAAAGACCATACACACAAACTTTTCTAATGTACCAGATCAAAATACAGTAACAAGTACAAAAGAACTCATATATTTCTAGTGCTTTATATACACTCATATAATCTTTGTAGTAAATCTATTATGTTAGAAACACATCTCCCCCATTTACCAAAATAAACTAAAAAATTAGAGGAAGACCAATTTGTTCACAGTCTCGTAGTTAATGAAAAGCAAGATGCAAACCTATTGACTCTCCAAGACATGACTTATTGCTCCAGTACAGAGTGATTGAGTCTATTGATATTAGAGACAGTGACAAAGGCATATCTATCACTGACCTCAGGGAGCTTCTTATAGAATGTTGAAGGAAAACTGCATCAAGGCCGATACACAGGCAGGAAGATTATTCAAGACCATTGCAATGGGAGAGAGAGTGTAAACTCAGCTCTCTAAAACAAAAGTCTGGTGCATGTTTAAGACTGGGTGACCAAGTGCTAAGGCAGCAGAAAGCATTCGTGAGTCAGTGTGACCCTGGCACTCTGTATGTGGAGTAGCACTTAGGAGCACAGAAGCATCTTTTATGATTAATTACAAAGGAGCAGCTTCCTGGTCCTTGGGCAAAAACTGCTGGGTTGAACTGTCCAAAATCTGAGAGAAGATCTACCTCTCAAAAAATAAATACTTCAAGAAAAAAGAGTAGGGATTTATCTTCAGAAGGAAACTTCACTAAAGTTTAGTTAAGCTCAGGGGAAAGAGAGAGGAAGAGAGAGAAGGAGGGAGGAGGAGGAGGAGGAAGGGAGAGACAGAGACAGAGGGAAAGATAGAGATAGGGAGACAGAGAACAAGGGACAGAGACAGAGAGACAGAGATGGAGGGGATGTGTGAATTCTATATCCAGCAGGAAGAGGCGCTGAGCTGGAACGAGGCTATATCCAATGTTTGCATGACTTATCCTACTTCAGGTGTACTCAGGCCTTTCATTTCTGACTATGGGAAAAACAGAATTAGGGGAAGATATCTCCTAAAGGAGTGTCATAACTACTGACCTTGCCTCTCCTTGAAAACCTGTTGCTAGGCGGGGGCTTCTAGTCCCCTCTGACTTAAGGGCCTTCCCAGTCACTATTTGCAATAGCATGATGGATTATAGGTTCATTGGTTTCAGCAAAATGACTAGCACTCACCATCCTGATTACTTTCTCTCTACCCCAAAATTCTGGATCTTCTATCCCGATAGACTTAACCGTCTCTTACATAATAATGTTCTTTTCTCACGTCCTCAGGCACACCTTCTGGATGACTTCAGTACTATCTGCTAGGCAACTTTTGCGGCTTGTGTCTAGATGTCCCCCCAAAGCCTCATACAGTGATGGGGCAGCAGGCTTCTAGAGTTTGTGGTTAGTTCATGACCCAATGCTGGGATCGTGGGTGTGAGTGCTACACCCACCCCACTCCCGGGGTGGACAGCCTGAATGCCACATAAGGAAGGGAGAGAGGCTTGCTCCAGCTGCCCCTCCCTTTCTGCTCCTGATGTTTTGCTGTTTTCTGCCGCCAAGAGCTGCTGCCCTCTGCCATGTGCTACCCTGCCTTGGAGCCAGCTGGGTATGGACTGAAATCCCCATTAATTGGGAGCAGAATAAACCTTTCCTTCTATAATTTTGGGTGTCAGGTATTTTGTCCCAGCAATGAAAGAAAAGTAACCGAAGCAGAAACCAAGGAACCAGGGCAGAAGACCACATACCTTACAACTTCGGGAAAGATGGGCACCTCTTGTGGGCCAGACCTCAAGACCAAAGAAATTAAGTGTACCTACATACCTCCCTAAGCTTAGGGACTGATATTCTAAATAGATATCAGTCACCTGAAGAAAGCCTGAAAGAGTTGTTAACCCAGACTCTTGTAGGAAAAGCCCTTGTTCTGTATTCAGGCCTACTTGCTATGTGACTTTCCCCTTTAATCCTGATTTAATCAATTTTCCAGAGCAATTATACATATAATCTTACTGGTTGACCATAATTCGTCCCACCTCATGCCCACCTAGCGACTTCCCCTCATTGCCACTTGAGACCTCACTCATGCCATGGATTTGCTCTATGAAAATATCCAGAAAAGGCAGAGTCCTTGACAACCCACTTGGCACCCCTTCTGTCTATCTTGGACAGAAGCTTTCTTTCCCCAATAAGTAGATTCTGCTCTTAACATCCATTGTTCCTAAAATTCACTCTGATTTTAGAGAACATGAACTCTTCCCAGACATCGAGCAGGCTGGGAGTTTCTTTCCCTGATATGATCAGTACTTCAAATCTGAATTATTTGCTTATTAAATACAAACACAAATAGTACAGGTACTTGTTGTTGTTATTGTTGTTATTTTAGGTCACGGAATTATTCATGAAATCCCCAAAGGCCAGAGAGGCTGCTGCAGCATCTGGGAAAGTAATTTTCCTCCTCAGGCAATCAAGTGCCATTTGTAGCAGGCTTCTCACCAGCTAAAGCAGGTAAAGCACCTAGCCAAAAGAGTAAATTGAATCTCCAGCAGGCACTTCCAGTCCACTATACTGTGTCTGTTGTTTTTATATTCTCACATAAATGATATAAATTCTCTGAATTATAAAATTAAGAAGACTGAACCTTAGAAAATCTTGTTCAAGTTACGCAAAGTGTTAGGAAGTCTGTGTTCTTGGCATTTTTGATTTCCCTATTGCGTGTCCTAACAGTCAAGTTTTATGTCTGGGAAAGGGAAATAAAGTCTAAATTCTGTGCCTTTAATTTTTGGAAAAAATAAGAATCTGTATTGGTATCAGAATGAACAGTATAAAAAATATTCTGGCCCAATGTAGATTTTCTCATGGTATTCGATACATACATTTTTCTATTCAAATGTTCTTTTTGGGACTAGGTCATTAGGGAAGAGGCTAAAACGCTATTGATTATTCATTTTTATTTCAACAAGCAGGGTAGCAATGATAATAGCTTATTATTTTCCTTAGTGGCTTTCTAAACCTCAATCCATTTTGTCCTCTTTGGAGATAAATACAGAAAACAGCACCACAGGGAAAATGCCAATTAGCTTGTAGAATATGAACTATTTTTTCTTGTTACCTAAGAGGTTTCTTTGATTAAAGCATTATAATTTAAAATGCTGAAGTAACAAACATAAAAGGCAGAAGGAGAATTCCTTTAGATATTACTTTAAAATTCATTTTCTTTTCTTTGTTGTACAAGTTGAACTTCCTAACCCAAAAATCTAAAATGCAAAATGTACAAAAATTTGTAACTTTTAACACACTGACATGATGCTTCAAAAGGATCATTTTGCACTCTGAAATGTTGCTTTATGTATAAGCTTACTGTAAGTACTCTATAAAGATGCCTTTCGGTTTATGTGGGAGGCATATATGAAAAATACACCCTGGGTCTTCACAGTTGTAAGGGATACGTACCTGTACCGTGAACCTTAGGAAACAATAGTTGGTGCATCTCTTTGAAAAGCTAAGCCAAGCCTCGCTGCATTTCTATTTGCCACACTCTTAGAACGCAAAGTCAGGCCTTCGCATCACAGTACAACCAGGCACGTTCATGAAGGGGGTTGTGGCTGCTTCACTGCGGGTGACGCTCTCCTGTCTCTACCATGGTCTCGGAGGTTGCGCACACTTCTTGTTAAGGGCCGATTCTTGCTCAGGTGGGAGGAGAGAGTCATGAAATCCTTAAGGTACCTGGGAGGGGGATGTCGGAAACTTTGCACCTTCAGAGTATTTAGAAACAGGCATTCCAGTTAATTATCTGAACTGGGTAGTTGTGGGTCCACCCAGGAATCGCAGGTTAGCATCCTGGAGCCATGCACCCACATGGGGAGAGGATCGCAAAGGCTGCACGGCGCTGCCCTTGCTCAGTTCCATACCCGCTAAAGAACCGCTGGGAACCTATCTGCGGATATGCATCTCCTTGTATTTAGCCTGGTAACCAAAAGTCTCTGGGTCTCTTGTACCTTTTTTTTGTTTTTGTTTTTTTGCGGTACTAGGAATAGAACTCAGGGATCTACGCTGGCGCTTGCCAGGAAGGCACTTAGGCCCCTGAACTGCCATCCCAGCCTAGTCTTTTGTATCTTAAACCTCCCATCTATCTCTAAGGGCAGCTCCTACTGGATGATGAAATGTGCAGGGTGCTTTCAAGAATCAAAAAAGGACAACAAACAGTTCCTGAATGATAGTTCTTATTATAAAAGTCCAGGTGAAACGTACCAGAAGCTAACACTTAGGGATTAGAAACCTGTTCTGTTTTCTCATAAGTGGACGGTGACCTGATTCGATTTTTCTGTATGCAGACATTCTGGGGCTGTGTCCCTCGGGAGAACCAGAAGGACAGGGTCACTCTGGAGGGCAGCCCCTGGGGTGGGGAAGGAGCCCTGGCTGCTCGGATGGAGGCGTACGGCGCGGTCGCTCCTTCAGCGTCACTGCGCCTGCCCTTCCAATTCCTGACGCGATGCGGCTGAGACGTGAAAGCCCTGTTTTGCTCCTGAGTCAGTTCGGATCAGTGGCAAGCCTGGCCTTCGCCCAGCCCCGCGTAATTAGTTTAGCCTGATGTGTCTGCCGGAGGCCGAGCCGCGCAGCAGTCGGCGCCACGCTAATGTGCAGCTAGCGGGGGAGAGCTCTTCACTCGGCTAACCGCATTCCACCTCGGCCCACCCTCTGTAACAACGACTTAAGGCTCTCATTCATTGCTGAGTGTAATAATGCCGTGTATGTTGGAGCAATTTTTAGTATTTAAAACATTGCTACGAGCACCGTGAGGAAGCAGGTGCTTAATGAAGGCCACAGGACTTAGTGTCACTGTCTGGACAAGCCTTGAAGGGTCAAACCTACGATGCAAACCGACGCCCAGAGGCTTTCAGCCTAGTTTCTCCTTAAAAGTCCCGGCATCTGTGTGATCAGGTTCTCCAAGTCGTGATTGCGAGGAAATTCGAAGCTCTGGTTACAGGAAGAGCGCAATTTGACTCAGCCCCCCGCTAGGATTCGCTGAGACGGTAAATCCTGTCTTGTTTCTCTCCACGGATCAGCTTCTTCTGAGAAAAGAGTCCACGGCCCCCTGACTCTGGTTAGCGATTGGAGAAGTTCATTTGATACAGCACGAAAGTCTAAGTCCTCACATGCTTTATTACTTTCAATGAGATCATGTAGTAGGGACAGGACACTGTGCTGCAAACTGCAACTAAAACCAAGAGTCCGCTACCCTTCGGAGAGCCAAAGTACAGCAGGAGGTTAGCTATGCGTGCACTGTGGGCTGGACACGGAGGTGAGGAGGTGCTGCAGGGTCAGCTGAAGGCACAGAGCTAAGCCGCAGTGAGCTGGTCAGCAAAGGCTTCTCAGCTGAACCCTTACCCTGGTTCCTAAAGACGGTAAGTTGAGGTGAGATGGACAGAAGCTCCCAGGCAGAGGGAACAGTTCTATGGGGACTCGGGAGCCCAAGAGGTCAACTGATTCTTAGCTATGGAGTCCCTGGTGTCCCCCACATTTACGTGCATCTTCTCCCCACTCGGAACCCAATCTTGGCTTTGGGATTACAGTATTTTCTTATCTCTATTCCACTCCCTGATGCAAAAAATACTGCTCCATATGTCTGCCCCTTGGTCTGCAAGCGAAAGAAGGCTGCTGTAAGCAGAGTCACGAGTCCTCAAAGATGGTCATCGCATAGTTGGTAGCAGCATGGCAAGGTCAATGTTGCTTATAATAAGGTTACTAATCAATTGGTTCTCAGGTAGGAAAATTACTTGAATTATCCAAGTAGGCACAATCTAGTAAAACAAGCTCTGAAAATAATAGAGAAGTGAAAGAACGGATCAGAGGTGAAAAAATCCAGACACCACTGCGGCCTTTGAGCATGGAGACAATGCCTCATCTGAATCCCTTACCTCTCTAAAACCCCACCTCCAAATAATATCACCTTAGGGCTTAGAGCTTTGGCATGCGTGTTTGAGGGTGACAGAAACATTCAGTTCATAATAGTCACCTATGTGGAAGAAAGCTCTTCCCTAGCTGCAAATGCCTTCGTAGCGATATTCAGCACTAGAAGATCACAGTCCAGATTTCTCAGGACTTTTCTCAGGACTGTTGCTGCCTTCTGTCGCCTCCATTATTTACACTTTAACTCTCTTCCCACTGTTGCATTTTAGTGAATATTGAGCTCATGTTTAGTTCCTTCTAAGGTTATTTATTTTTTTGAAAAAGCATGGTGCTTATTTTACTATTTGTAATTGTGGCGACATAGCCCCCAGAGCCTCATGCGACGCTTAGTGGGGAGCTTTTGGAGATAGCGGAAGCTGGAGTTTGTGACTGATGACGAGGAAAAGATTCAATCAAGAGGAAAAGATTCAATACCTTTTAAGCTAGCAAAACTGTCATTCAAATATAACGCCCACAGCCCTACATCTCTTTAAAGACTAGGAATTCAGGTAGCATACGATTGCCTTCACTTTTTTTCTCTCTGCCTCCCTGTCTCCTTCCTTCCTTCCTTCCTTCCTTCCTTCCTTCCTTCCTTCCTTCTTTCCTTCCTTCCTTCCTTCTTTCCTCTCTTTCTTCTTCAGGTAAAATTTCTTTGACATTAAAATACAAATATTTATCTTAAACTTGTTCTGGTAAATTCTTCCATTATTTACACTTTAACTCTCTTCCCACTGTTGCATTTTAGTGAATATTGAGCTCATGTTTAGTTCTTTCTAAGGTTATTTATTTTTTGAAAAAGCATGGTGCTTATTTTACTATTTGTAATTATGGGGACAATTTCATTGGAATTATATGCCGATAAAATCATAACTACTACACAGCAGTTCTGAGTGATACTTTCATCTACATAGTTATGCACTTTGATAGATTTTGTGAAATAATTCCACATTTAAGATGCTTTTTGCTCTTTTGTATACTGTAAAATGAATTTAACATGGGAAGATATGCTAAATAGACACTTCCGACTAAACTATAAGTCCCCCAAATGATTGCTTTGTTTTCTTGATAAACAACATTAGTAAGAACATGTACAAAACTTACTGAATCTTCTATATATTCTTTTCCATTTCTTTCATATTCATTTATCATTCTCTATGGCTTAAATGAATGATACATGCTTAAATTATTAAATGACCATATATGTTAAAGTACCAGCTGTCCCTAGTAGTAACAAGAATTCCAACTGAAATTATCTGCCAGCAGGTAAGGAGGCAAATATATAAATATACAATGATACTTCATTTTCTTCCATGTTAATTTTGATTGCTGCAGACTCTATGTGTATGTAACATTATTAGCAATTTGCAATATTCAGTTATGACAGGTGCAAACAATGGTTTGTATGAAGTGACAGGTTAATAGTCACTGCGTGAGCTAATTGGTTTTAATATGATGACTTATGATAGAATTCAAACTCATCCATATTTAATTTGGGACAAAATGAATGTAAAAAAGATTTCTCAGGACTTGCTAGAAAAACATTGGCTAGAAGAACCTTGCTGTGTTTTGTGTCTGGATAGCCCCCAGAGCCTCATGCGACCCTGAGTGGGGAGCTTTTGGAGATAGCGGAAGCTGGAGTTTGTGACTGATGGCTTTCCTTGTGCTTGGATTACCGGGGTGAGTGCTGCACCGCCCTGGGGTGGCAGTCTGCCCGCAACACAAGGGATAGAACAAGGTTTCTCTCTCCTCCCTTTGTGCACCTGCTGCTGTTGCTGCCTTCTGTCGCCTTGAAGTGTTGCCCTTCTGCCGTGTGACAGCGTGCCTTGGAGCCAGCTGAGTATGGACTGAAACCGCCACAGACTGTGAGCTAAGTAAGCCTTTCCCTCCTTAATTTTGGGCATCGGACATTTTGTCCTAGCAACCAGAGAAAAGTAACTTTAAGACAATCCCAAATGACAGCATTTGTACAGAGGTAGAATGGATGGTAAAGAGACACGCAGAAGGCACCACCGCTGCAGCAGATTTGTGGACAGTTAACTAATGGCTAGACACACACTTGCTGTACAACCCAGCAATTTTATACACAATTAATGACCAATAAAGCTGAAAGTATAGATCACAAAAAGCCTAAACAAAAGTACTTATAAAAGCTTAATTTATAATCAATAAATACAAAAAATAGATGTTACATTCATGTAATACTCAGTAGTATTTTATTAGCAATCGAAAGGACCAAGCTGGTGACACCTGCTGTGACACAGGTGAATTTCAAAAATGTTACATTGAGTGAGAGAAGCATATAATGACCAATGCCGTGTGTGCTGCCTTGTAACTCTGCCCAGACAGCACTTCAGAAGAGATGGTAGAAGCCATCCCGGGACGGCGAAGTGGCTGAGGAGCTCCCTGGCATGGGAAAGTGATCTCTGGGAGTCTGGAGCAGCCCCTGCATTGCTCAGGCCAACTGGACGACACCTCACTGTGTGCCAAGTGTCCCTCAAGAGAAAGTATTTCTGAAATAGTAGGATGAGCACAGGCAATAACTCTACTCTATGCATTGCAAAGGTGAGGAGGGAGGATTTGACTGCCTCAGGAAAGGCACGGCCACTCTCACTTGGGCTTGACATTTGTTGTACAACGTTTAAAAGTATTGAGCCATCACACAGTGCGCTATAAGGAGGTACAATGTTTATACATTTCTGTATCAGTTTAAAAAGGTATTTATTTATTTATTTATTCATTCATTTATTTTCTGTGCTGGAGATGTGCTTGCCACAAAGCTGCTAATGCTACTGAGCTATCTCTTTATCCCCTGAAAATAAAATTTAAAATGTACTAAGGCTTATCCCCCTGGGGCTGGGGAGATAGCGTGGCAGTCTAAGCACCTGCTTGGCAAGCACAAGGATCTGGGTTCAAGCTCTAATGTCACATGCCCAGTAGCACCAGAATCCCGGGTGTGCCACCTTGGTCACTGGAACAGGCGTGGTGGTGCCTGCCTACAATCCCAGTGCTGGGGAGACTGACACAGGAAGATCACTACGAGTCTGAGCTGCATAGTGAGACCTATACCAAATAAATACATAAGCAATGAAGAAAAAAATGAAACCCAGCCCAAGCCCGACATGTGAGTGGGAGAGGTTCTGCTCCACTGCACCCCTGGACCTTTCCAGATCTAGCCCATGCCCAGTGTGTGAGACCTTCAGCCAAGCTCTTGGGACCCCTCCAGACCCAGCCCAGGCCCAGTGTGCCAGAGAGAACTTCTGGGATGCTCTTGGGACTCCTGCAGACCCAGTGCAGCCCCAGCATACAAGCCTGGCGTGAAACTCTGCATCTGAAGTCCCTGCAGAGAGGAGAAAGACCAGAACCACCCCGATCACCCAGGAGCAGCGCATCTTGCCAGAGGGGCAGAGCAGGCTCACTTCCAAGATCTGCAGCAGGAAGAAGCTGAGCACAGCAGCCAGATACAAGCCAGGCACATCAGAATGAGTTCAAATTTCATAGATCTGAACCTGGTAAGCTGAGACACTTTGCTAGACCCAGATCAATGAGAACAGCCTCTGTCTTTCTCTCTTGACTGAAAGAGGGGGCAAAAGGTTACCGGGGTGAATGAGTCTGCCTGGAAGACCCCATGTACATCAAGGGGAGGTGATCAGACAAAACAAAGGGAATGAACTTAAATACAAATTCCCAATTTGATATCTGCTTAGCTATGTAGACATAATGCTTGCTCTTACTGGCTAAAATAAAAAGCTATCAGTTACAAAAGTCTGTCAACTGCTAAATATCACTACCCATTATTAGTGTCCCTAATTGTACTTCTGTAAATATCAAACTATAACAGCCTTAGCAATATAATCTTTCTTGGGTAAGCATTTTAAGGAGCTAGGATTATAACTGCACCAAAGCTCTACACAAAACATCAGAGGACAGTGCTATATGAAATGACAAAGAGGAACAAAATGCAATCTCAGGCCCTGAGCCCAGGCAGAACAAATGCAGAAGACAGCAGCACAGAAGAAATTGGAATCACACAGTTGAAATGTCTTAATTAACAGCATCTGAAGTAAAGAAACAACTGTAGAAAGGTATAGAGGAACTAAGATCAGAAATAACCTCTGAAATAAAAAAGAAATCTCTGAATTAATAGCAGCTGAAGTTAAGAAACAACTGCAGAGGGGCTGGTGAGATGGCTCAGTGGTCTAAAGCACCTACTTAGAACAAGCTT
>NW_004524991.1:587524-592655 GCF_000260255.1 Octodon degus
AAAAAATTAAAAAAAAAGAACTGCAGAAAGGTATAGAGGAAATCAGATCAGAAATAATTTCTGAAGTAAAAAAACAAAGGATAACTATAATGAAAGAATTATTAAGTGCCTCTAAAGAAGACACTGATAAAGAGTAGAGGAGAATAGAAAAATGAAGGAATCCTTGGATAAGCAATGTAGGAAAGAAATAGATTGCATAGTGCAGAGTCAAAGAGATATAGAGGACTTAAAAAATCTCAATCATGAGCTGGCAGAACTGCTTGAATGAGAATGAACATAGAGTTTCAGATCTTGAAGATACCATTGCAGCTAGTGAAAAGGTAAGAAAGGATCTCTTAAGAACAACTAGGATGCAGGAAAAAATAATTCAACACCTGCAAGAAAATGCAAAGATGAATAACATGAGACTAATAGGCATCAGTGAGAAAGAGTCAATGAAAATGATATAAAAAGAATATGGGCAGAAGTAATATCAGAAAACTTCCCAAATATGTGGAAACAATCTGACATTCAGCTAACCGAAGCATGTAGAACTCCAAAGAGTATCAAACCAATTAAAACCACACCCAGACATGTAATAATCAAGATCCCAGAAATTTAGCACAGGAACAGTATACTAAAAGCTGCTAAAGAAAAGAAACAGATCACATTTAAAGGCAAACCCATCAGAATAACGGCAGATTTCTCTTCACAAACTGTCAAGTCAAGAAGAGGATGGAGCAGAGTACTTCAAGTCTTCTATGAAAACAAATTCCAGCCCAGACTACTATACCCTGCAAAACTCTCTTTCAAGTTTGATGGAGAAATGAAATACTTTCATGACAAAGAAAAACTAAAGAATTTCATGATGACAAAGCCAACCCTACACAGACTACTAAAAGGTATTCTAGAGAGGGAACAAAATGATCAGAACTCCATGAAGGAGAATGGAGAGAATCCAGCAAATAGGGCAAACAATTACACAGCAGAAAAAAGGATAAACAACAGCAAGTAAACAACATGTAAATCATAAGTCAATACATCTCAATTATAACCATCAATGCATGTGGACTCAATACACCAATTAAAAGATATAGACTGACACAGTGGATTAGGAAACAAAATCCAACAATATGCTGTATACAAGAAACACACTTAACTCATAAATAATTTCATAGGCTGAAAGTCAAAGGGAGGAAAAATACTACACACCCTAGCACCTCAGAAAAAAGCAGGGGTAGCAATTCTATTCTCAGACAGTCTCAACTTCAAACAAAGGATTATCAAATGAAATAAAGAAAGCCACTAGATACTGGTTAGGTGATAAATTTGAAAGGAAGAGGTAACACTCATAAATATGAATGCACCAAACACTGGAGCACCCAACTATATAGGACAAATCTTATATTAGTTCTTTTTTTTTTTTGTTCTTTCAGAAGCAGGGATTGAACTCAGGCCCTTGCACTTGCCAGGCAAGTGCTTATTCTACTGAGCTATCTCCCTAGCCCCTGACAAATCTTAATGGATATGAAAAATCTAATTTCTAATACCGCAATCTTAACAGGAAACCTTAGCAACCCCTTATCAGAATAAAATATGTTAGGCAGACAAAAAATTAACAAAGAAGTAGCAGAACTGAACCAGAACTTGGAATAAATGGACTTAGTAGACATATACATAGTGTGCCACCAAACCACAGCTGAATACACATTTATTTTCAGCTGCACATGAGACATTTTCAAAATTGACCACATACTCATCCACAGAACATGCTTAAGTATATGTAAGAAAACAGAAAGTATCCCATGCATGTTATCTGACCACAATGCAATGAAACTGGAAATAAATGACAAAAGAAACCAGAAAAACCTCATAAATACATGGACATTAAACAACATCCTACTCAGCAACCAATGGGTCACAGATGAAATTAAACAAGAAATTGTACAATATCTATAATTCAATGAAAATTTATGCACAAATTATCAGAATTTATGGGATGTGATGAAAGCAGTTATTGCAGGAAATTTATAGCTGTGAACTCACACATTAGGAAAACAGAACTGGAACAAATAAATAAACTAACGCTGCACCTCAAACGTCTATAAAAGGAAGAGCAAACTAAACCCAATGCCCAAAGATGAGAAGAAATAATAAAGATTAGAGAAGAAATTAATGAAATCAAGAAGAAGAAAACAAAGAATTGACAAATCAAAAAGTTGTTTCTTTGAAACATTAAAGGATTGATAAGCCCCTAGCTACCCTCACCAAAAACAGGAAAGAAAAACTGAAATTCAAGCAATAAGGAATTAAAAGGGTGAAATTACCACAGACCCACTGGATATTAAGAATATCATCAATTGCTACTTTGAGAATCTTTACTCTCAGAGAATAGAAGACTAGAAGACACAGAAGAAATGGACAGATTTCTAGAAAGGTACAAATTACCAAAACTGAATCAAGAAGGTATAAGAACTATCAATAATCCAATAATAACCAATGAAATACAAAATGTAATAAAAAACATATTGACAAAGAAAAGTTCAGGTCCTGATGGATTTACAGCTGAATTCTATAATAAATTTACAGAAGATATAATCCCCATACTCCTCAATCTCTTCAATGAAATTGAAAAGGAAACAATCCTCCCCAAATCATTCTGGAAGCAAGTATTATACTAAAACCAGGGAAAGACAGAAGTAAAAAGGAGAATTACAGGCCAATCTTCTTCATGAACATGGATGCAAAAATCCTCAATAAAATCCTAGCAAATAGAATACAGCAAATCATCAAGAAGATCATACACCATGACCAGGTAGGATTCCTCCCAGGGATGCAAGGATGGTTCAATATACACAAATCTATCAATGTAATACACTATATCAATAGAGTCAAATCTAAAAACCACAGGATCATCTCAAATGATGCATAAAAGGCTTTTCACGAAGTCCAACACTCATTCATGTTTAAAGTCCTACAGAAGATTCAAACAGATGGCATGTACATCAATCTAATAAAAGCCATCTATGACAACCCAATGGCTAGCATAATTCTAAATTGGGAAAAACTCAAATCTTTTACTCTCAGATTTAGTACAAGACAAGGATTTCTTCTATCACTGCTCCTGTTCAATGTAGTTCTGGAATCATTAGCTAGAGCCATTAGACAAGAGACAAATAAACAGAATGAGTAGGTAAAGAAGAAGTTAATCTATCATTTGCAGATGACATGATATTCTACTTATATGACCTAAAAAATTCCACCAAGATGCTACTAGAATTAATACAGAAATTCAGTAGCATAGCAGGTTATAAAGTCAGTACCCAAAAGTCAATAGCATTCCTCTACATAGATAACAAACCAACAGAAAGGGAAAATAGAGAAACAATACCTTTTACAATAGCACTGAGGAAAATGAAATACTTAGGAACCAATCTAACTAAACATTTCAAAGATATATTCAGGGAAAATTACAGTACTCTGAAAAAATAGATCATAGAGATTTTCAGAAAATGAAAAGGTATTCCCTGCTTCTGGCTAGGAAGAACCAACATTGTGAAGATGGCCATGCTCCAAAATTGTTATACAGATATAAAGCAATCCCTATCAAAATACAACCAACATACCTCACAGACCTAAAAAAATCTTTCCTAAAATTTATTTGGAACCAGAAAAGACGTAGGATAGCAAAGGCAATCCTGGGCAACAAAGGCAATGCAGGAGGCATTACAATTCCTGACTTGAAATTATATCACAAAGCTACTGTGATAAAATCAGCATGGTATTAACAACAAAATAGACCTGAGGATCAATGGAATACATTAGAAGATGCAGAAGCAAATATAAACACACTCAGCCACCTTATCTTTGACAAAGGGACAAACATGCTTATTGGAAGAAAGACAGCCTCTTTTACAAGTGGTGCTGGAAAAACTGGCTCTCTACATGCCAAAAACTGAAACTTGACCTAGGTCTATCACCATGCACTAAACTAAAGTCAAAATCAATTAAGCATCTAAACATTAAACCAGAAACACTAAATCTCTTGGAAGAGAAAGGAGGAGGAACTCTTGAAGACAAAGGGGTAGGCAAGTAGTTCATGAAGAAAAATCAAACTGCATGGGTAATAATTGAAAAAAATAACAACTGGACTCTCTTCTTATTGAGAAGTTTTGGCACATCAAAAGACATTACCAACAGAGTGAAAAGACAACCCACAAATTGGGAAAAAAATCTTAACAAATAAGCACTCAGACAAAGGTCTTCTCTCTAGAATTTATAAGGAACTAAAAAACATTAGGTCTCCAAATTTTAAAGACCCAACCCAGAAATGAACACAGGCTTCTCAAAGGGAGAAATTCTAGAAGCTAGTAAATACATTAAAAAATGCTCCACATCACTAGCCATTTGTGAAACACAAATTAAAATAACACTGAGATACCATCTCACCCCAGAAAGAATGGCTCTCATAAAGAAATCAACCAACGACAAATGTTGGAGAGGCTGTGGGGAAAAAGCAACACTAATCCACTGCTGATGGGAATGTAGATTAGTGCAACCATTATGGAAATCAGTGTGGAGATTCCTTAAAAAAACTAGGAGTGGAAATCCCATTCACACCAGGTATCCCCATACTGGAATTTTCCCAGAGGATCTGAAAACATCATATCATAGTGACATATGTGTACCTATGTTTATAGCAGCATAATTTGTGACAGCCATTATCTTGGAATCAAACAAAGTGCCCATCATTTGAGGAATAGATGAAAAAGATGTGGTGTTTTTATACAATGGAGTATGACTCAGCTCTAAGGAATGATAAACTTGAAGCATTAATGTATAAGTTGATGCCACTTGAAGATATAAGTGAAATAAACCAGACCCACATGTGTAAATATCATATAGTCTCCTTCGTGTCAGATGTCAAAAAGAGAAATAAAAATTGAAAGGCATAACATGACTAAATGAAAAGTGAAAACTTGAGGATTAAATAAGGAAGCCAGGGTAAGGAGAAAACCTAGGAAACGTGGCAGGGGCAAAATGATAAATTTAAATACTCAAGATCGTTAAGGCAATGGTCCTGAGAATCTCCATGAGGTTTTTAAAACTAGCGGTTAATTGGTAGGACTCTCAGCATGACCAGCCATATGTG
>NW_004524992.1:0-1379 GCF_000260255.1 Octodon degus
AGGGTGTAATTACCACAGACTCAGTGGAAATTCAGAAGATTATCAATAACTACTTTGTGAATCTTTACTTTCACAGAATAGAAGACACAGAAGTCCTGGACAGATTCCTAGAAAGGTACAAATTACCAAAACTCAATGGACAAGACATAACCACTCTCAATAGCCAAATAACAGCCAATGAAATACGAGATGTAATTAAAAACCTACTGGCAAAGAAAGTGTAGGTCCGCAGGGATTCACTGCTGAATTCTACAAGACATTTACAGAAGATGTAGTTCCTATACTCCTCAAACTCTTCCATGAAATTGAAAGATGCAACTAAGAAAGAGAATTACAGGCCTATCTCCCTCATGAACATAGATGTCAAAATCCTCAATAAAATACTAGCAAATAGCATACAGCAAATCATCAAGAAGATCATACACCATGAGCAGGTAGGTTTCATCCCAGGGATGCAAGGATGGTTCAATATTCGAAAATCAATCAATGGAATACACTATGTCAATAGAGCGAAAACTAAAAACCATGTGATCATCTCCACTGATTTCAGAAAAGGCTTTTGACAAAGTCCAACACTCATTCATGTTCAAAGTCCTACAGAAAATTGGAATAGATGGCCTCTACTTCAATCTGGTAAAAACCATTATATGAAAACCTAACAGCTACCATAATCCTAAATGGGAAAAACTGAAATCTTTTACTCTTAGATCTGGTACAAGACAAGGATGTCCTCTATCAATACTCATATTAAATATAGTTCTGGACTCATTAGCTACAGCCATTAGACAACAGAAAGAAACAAAAGGAATAAGAATATGGAAAGAAGTTAAATTATCATTATTTGCAGATGGCATGATAGTTTACTTGGAAGGTCCAAAAAACTCAACCAAGAAGCTACTAGAATTAATACAGAAATTCAGTAGCATAGCAAGATACAAAGTCAACACCTAAAATTCAATAGCATTCCTCTACATAGATAACAAACACACTGAATGGGAAAACAGAGAAACAATACCTTTTACAACAGCACCGAGATAAATGAAATACCTTGGAATTAATCTAACTAAAGAAGTCAGATATCTTTTCAAGGAAAATTATAGTACTCTTAAAAAAAAGAGACTGTAGAGGATTTCAGAAAATGGAAAGATATTCCATGCTCCTGGATAGGAAAAACGAACATTGTGAAGATGGCCATACTCCCAAAATTGCTGTACAGATTTAATGCAATCCATATAAACTACCACCAAGATACCTCACAGACCTAGAGAAATCGTTCCTAAAAAATATTTGGAACCAGAAAAGACCTAGAATAGCAAAGGCAATCCTGGCCAACAAAGACAAGGCAGGAGGCATTACAACTCCTGACTTGAAATTATACT
>NW_004524992.1:1667-2866 GCF_000260255.1 Octodon degus
TGGGACCTCCTTTTATTGAAAACTTTTTGCTCATCAAAAGAAATTACCAACAAAGTGAGAAGATAATCCCACAAATTTCAAAAAAATGTTGACTAATAAGTACTCACAGAAAAGTCTGCTCTCTAGAATTTATAAACAACTAAAAAGCTCTAGGGCCCCAAAATTTAAAGTTCCAGTCCAGAAATGGGTATCTGAGATGAACACACATTTCTCAGAGGATGAAATTAAAGAAGCGAGTAAATATATGAAAAAATGCTCCACATAGCTAGCCATCTGTGAAACGCAAATTAAAGCATTGAGATATCATGTCACTCCAGAAAGAATGGCTATCATCAAGAAATCAACAAACAACAAATGTTGGATAGGTTGTGGGGGAAAAGGAACCTTTCTCCACTGCTGGTGGATTTGTAGACTGGTTCAACCGTTATGGAAATCAGTGTGGAGAGTCCTGAGAAAACTTGGACTGGAAATCTCATTTAAACCAGGTATTCTCCTACAGGGAATTTTCCCGGATGTACTGAAAAGATCATATCATAGTGATATATTTATACCTATGTTCATAGCAGCCTAATTTGTGATAGCCAAATCTTGGAAACAACCAAGATGCCTGTCACCTGAGGAATAGATTAAAAACATGTATTATTTTTATACAGTGGAGTATTACTCAGCTCTAAAGAATGATAAACTCAAAGCCTTTATATTTAAGAGGATGCCACTTGAACATATACTCATAAGTGAAATAAACGAGACCCACACGGGTAAATATTGTGTAGCTTCCCTAGTATAAGAACTCAAAAGAAGAAATACAATTAAAATAGAAATAGAAAGGTACAATACAATTAAAAGGAAAGCAAGAACTTGAGAACTAGACAGTGAGGAGACAGCAAGGAGAAGAGCTAGGAAACATTACAGGGGAAAGCCATACAGTTATATGTAGAAGATGGGTAAAGCAATGATAACAAGAATCTTCAGAAGACTTTAGAACCTAGCAATTAAGTGGAAGGATTCTCACCCTGACTAACTATATATACTGACACCTGTGAACTAAGCAACTGCACTGAAGATGGCAATTTGTAATAGTAGGTTCATGCTTGAAGTGCCTGTCATTCTGGTCTCCTGAATACGGGCTCTTGTCATGACATGCCAGTTGCTGACGTGGTGTCTCTTGGGTAGATGATTGTTTAAAAAGGAACGGGGTG
>NW_004524992.1:3316-5274 GCF_000260255.1 Octodon degus
TCACATGGAGAGAAAACATTCTCTCAGGCTTTCACAGAGAGCACATTGGCCAAGCAATGGCCGTGACTCATCCACATGGCTGACACTGAGAAAGGATCTACAATTTGAGGTACAGGATCTCAGGATAAATCCTGAGGGGATTTGACTGACCTTATCAGATGGAAAAGCTACAACTCTTGTTGCGTAGGTCTTGCTTTATCTTGGCCTTAACCAACCAGCAGAAAAGTATAAAAACGAAGTATAAGAAGTAAAGCCAAGGTGTTAAGTTGAACTGTAGGGGACTCAGGTCAACAATTTCTGACACTGCCAGTCAACCAGAAGATCCAATATTATTATGGACTACTGTACTGTTTTAGAATATTTTGCTGAGTTAACACACCTATAACATTCAAATGATGGAACTAAACAAAAAAGGGGATGTAGATGAATGTCCATTTTGTATCTGTGTATTCAAAATGGTTAGGATATATAGCTACATTCTCTTAATTCAAGGAATAGAAGGAATTGTTCTAATAGTGTTTGTAAATAGGGTATCCTCTATCACCACTCCTCTTCAATATAATTCTGGAATCATTAGCTAAAGCCTTTAGTAAAGGGAGAGAAATAAAAGGAATAAAGATAGGTAAAGAATAAGTTAAACTATCATTATTTGTAGATGACATGATACTTTACTTAGAAGACCAAAAATACTCCACCAAAAAGCTACTAGAATTGATACACAAATTCAGTCGTATAGCAGGATACAAAGTCAATACCCAAAAGTCAATAGCATTCCTCTACACAGATAACAAACACACTGAGAGGGAAATTGCAGAAACAGTACCTTTTACAGTAGCACCGAGGAAAATGAAAATACCTCCGAATTAATCTAACTAAAGAAGTCAAAGATCTTTTCATGGAAAATTACAGAACTTTAAAAAAGAGACTGTAGAGGATTTCAAAATACGGAAAGATAGTCCCTGCTCCTGGAAAAGAAGAATAAACATTGTGAAGATGGCCATACTGCCAAAACTGCTGTGCATATTCAATGCAATCCCTATCAAACTACCACCAACACACCTCACAGACCTAGAGAAATAATTCCTAAAACTTATTTGGAACCAGAAAACACCTAGAATAGCAAAGGCAATCCTGGGCAACAAGGCAAGGCAGGGGGCATCACAATTCCTGACTTGAAATTATACAAGTCTACTGTGATAAAATCAGCATGGTACTGGCAACGAAATAGACCTGAGGATCAATGGAATAGATCAGAAGACACTGAAGCCCCTACGAATACATTCAGCCACCTTACCTTTGACAAAGGGGCCAAAAATGCTTACTGGAAGAAAGATAGTCTCTTTAACAAATGGTGCTGGGAATACTGGCTCTCTCCATGCCAAAAACTAAAACTTGACCCAGGTCTATCACCAGTCATTAAGCTAAAGTCAAAATGGATTAAAGATCCAAACATTAAAACAGAAGCACTAAATCTCCTGGAAGAGAAAGTAGGAAGAACTCTTGAAGACTTAGGGGTAGGTAAAGAGTTCATGAACAAAAATCAAATCACACAGGTATACTTGAAAGAGTTAACAATTGGGATCTCCTCTGATTGAGAAGTTTTTGCACGTCAAAAGAAATTACCAACAAAGTGAAAAGGCAACACACAATTTGGAAAAAATCTTGACTAATAAGCCCTCAGAGAAAGGTCTGCTCTCAAGAATTTGCAAAGTACTAAAAAAATTATGAACCCAATATTTAAAGACCCAATCCAGAAATGAGCATCCTAGATGAACATAAACCTCTCAGAGGATGAAATTCAAGAAGCGAATAAATATATGAAAAAATGCTCCACATCACTAGCCATCCATGAAATGCAAATTAAAACACTGAGATATCATCTCACCCAACAAAGAATGGCTACCATCAAGAAATCACCCAACAACAAATGTTGGGGAGGCTGCGGGGAAAAAGGAACC
>NW_004524992.1:6044-7242 GCF_000260255.1 Octodon degus
CCCCACAATTAAAAGGAAAGTGAGATAACTTAAGGATTAGTTAACGAAGACAGGACTAGGAGAAAAGCTAGGAAACATGATGGGGAAAGACATACATTTATATGCACAAGTTGGGTAAGGTAATGATCCTGAGAATCTTCAGCAGGATTTTGTAACAAGCATTTAATTGGTAGGATTCTCACCCTGACTAACTATATATGCTGGTAATTTGGAACTAAGAAACTGCACTGAAGATAGCAATGTGTAACATTAGGGTCATGCTTGTAATGCCTGTCATTCTGCTCTTCTACATACATACTGATTGTCATGTCATACCAATTACTGTCTTACTATCTCTCAAGTAAATGTTTGTTTAAAAAAAGGGTAATAAATGAAAACAAGAGACAAGAAAAAAAATGTCACAGGACTGTCCTTCTACAAGGCTATATATAGTTAGATTTCGAAATTTCTGTGTAAAAATATGTAACTGTTTATTCTTTTTAAAATATTTTTATTTTTTAATTTTTTTCTTCATATTCTGGAGAGACATAAGTTTAACATATGAATACTTGATGAAAAATACCTGTTCCATGTTATGCCTAAGATGTTTGATATTCAGACAGATAGTGAAGTTAAACTCAACTGCATAAGATGTAGGGTAATAATAAGCTTATTTTCTGGAGGGTTAGCAACCTAAGTTTGCAGACCAGAAATTGGAGAAATAAAAGGCTGCAAGGACAGCCATCATTTTGGCCTTAGCCTTTCAAGGTCAGTGAGGACTGAAGACATAGGAAAACCTGTACCGTAACATCATTTAACTCAGTTGTGTCCTAAATTTTCTGATCCAGAGGATTATGGGGCCACAGAGGAAAGTGATCAATGATGTAGAATGTGCCTAAGGAGAGTCACATGGACAGAAAACATTCTCTCAGGCTTTCAGAGAGAATGAATTGATCAAGCAATGGCTGTGATTCATCCACATGGCTCACACCAACAAAGGATCTACAAAGTGCAGTACAGGGTTTAAGGTTAAATCCTGAGGGGATTTGACTGACCTTGTCAGATACAAAAACTACATTTCTTGTTATAAAGTTCTTGCTTTTTCTTGGTCTTAACCGTCCAGCAGAAAAGTATAAAAATGAAATATAAAAACTAAAGCCATATTAATATGCTGAGCTGTAAAAGGTTCAACTCTACAACTTCTGACAGTGCTAGTCTT
>NW_004524992.1:7732-9472 GCF_000260255.1 Octodon degus
TTTTTTTTATTATTTTCTTTTATTTTGAAGAGTAAAAACAAGAAGAACATCAAAAGCAAAGACAGAAACAGAGTAACAACAATACACACGTTACAGATTTTTAAAGCAAGAATATCTGACCAACAGTGATTGATATATTATCTATTTTCATCGTCAAATGTGTTGCTCACATTAACAGATATAGTTATGCAAGATGGGACATATGATTGAATATTACCACATGCTTCCAAGAAATTTTAAAATTTTGCTCTTGTCTCTCATTTTATTTTATAACCTTTTCAAACAATTTACTCTAAAGAGAGTATAGTAATAATTGATATGACACTAGGAATGGTACACATTAAGGAGACCAAGATGAGCGGTACTTTAAGAATGGTTTTAGTATTACAGATTGCTGTCCTCAATGTAGTTGCTTAGTTCACAGATATCAACACCTCGATTTAGTCATGGTGAGAATTCTACCCATTAACTGCTATTTTCAAAAGCCTGATGAAAATCTTAGGGCTATCACCTTATCCAACCTGTATATATACATGTATGGTTTTGCCCCTACCTTATTTCCTAACTTTTCTCCTTTCTTTCTTTGTTGTTAAATCCTTAAGTTCTGTTTCTTTCCATTTAATTGCATCTGTTGTATCTTTCAATTTTTATTTATTCTTTTGAGTTCTTACATTAGGGAGACAATATGATATTTACACATGTGGGTCTGGTTTATTTCACTTATTATGAGTATAGCCTCTAGTTGCATCCACTTACCTATAAAGGCTTTGAGTTTGTTTTTCTTTATAGTTGAGTAATATTCAATTGTATAAAAACACCACAGCTTTTTCAACCATTCCTCAGGTGATGGGCATTTTGGTTGTTTCCAAGATTTGGCTATCACAAACTGTGCTGCTATAAACATAGGCACACATGTATCACTACATGATGATTTCAGTTCTTTTGGGAAAATTCCTAGAAGGGGTTAGCTGGATTGAATGGGATTTCCAGTCCTAGTTTTTTGAGGAGTCTCCACACTGATCTCCATAATGGTTGTACTAGTCTACATTCCCACCAGCAGTGGAGAAGGGTTCTTTTTCCCCCGCAGCCTTTCCGATATTTGTGGTTAGTTGATTTCTTTATGATAGCCATTCTTTTTTGGGGAGATGGTATCTCAGTGTTTCAATTTGTATTTCTCAAATGACCAGTGATGTGGAACATTTTTTCATGTATTTATTTGCCTCTTATATTTCTTCCTCTGAGAAGTGTGTATTCATCTCAGATGCCCATTTTTGGATTGGGTCCTTAAATTTTGGGCCTCTAATGATTTTTAGTTCTTTATATTCTAGATAGACCTTTGTGTGATTATTAGTTTTTTTCCAAATTTGTGGGTTGTCTTTTCACTCTGTTGGAAATTTCTTTTGACGTGCAGAAACTTCTCAATAAGAGGAGGATCCAGTTGTTTATTCTTTTAAGTATTTCCATGCAGTTTGACTTTTGTTCATGAAATGTTTGCCTATCCTATATCTTCAAGATTTCCACCTACTTTCTCTTCCAGAAGATTTAGTGATTCCATTTTAATGTTTAGATCTTTAATCCATTTTGACTTTAGTTTAGTGCATGGTGATAAATCCAGGTCTGGTCTTAGTTTTCAGCACGTAGAGAGCCAGTTTTTTCCAGCACCATTTGTTAAAGAGGCTATTTTTCTTCCAATGAGCATATTTGTTTTTTTTTTAAATATTTATTTATTTATTTACTTAT
>NW_004524992.1:9747-11611 GCF_000260255.1 Octodon degus
TTTTTTTTTTGCCAATACCATGCTGATTTTATCACAGTAGTTTTGTAGTATAATTTCAAGTCAGGGATTGTATTGCCTCCTGTTTTACCTTTGTTGCCCAGGATTGCTTTGCAATTCTAGGTTTTTTCTGGTTCCACATAAATTTTATGAAATATTTCTCTAGTTTTCTGAGGTATGTTGGTGGTATATTGATAGGAATTGCATTAAGTCTGTATAACAATTTTGGGAATACAGCCATTTTCACAATGTTGGTTCTTCCTATCCAGGAGCAAGGAATATCTTTCCATTTTCTGAAATTCTCTTAAATCTCTTTTTTCCGAGTACTATAATTTTCATTGAATAGATATTTTACTTCTTTAGATTAATCCCTAAGTATTTCTTTTTTTGTGGTGCTATTGTAAAGGGTATTGTTTCTTTACTTTCTCTCTCAGTGTGTTATTTGTACAGAGAAATGCTATTGACTCTTGAGTATTGACTTTATTTTCTGTATTTTAGGGCAGGGTCTACAGTGTGTTCAGGGTCTTACTACGTAGATTGGACTCATAGTAATTCTGTTTAGAGCTTCCCAAATCCTGGGATTACAGGCATGCACCACCATGCCCAGTCTTAATCACTGTCTCAGCATGCCCCAAAGGCGAGGCTAGCATGGCACAATGGGGACTGAACCCCAGCTACTGTGCTCTGCCTAAGCAGGCACTTTAGTCCACTGAGGTATCAGGTCGGCCCTGGGTATTGACTTGGTAACCTGCTATGCTACTAAATTTGTTTATTAATTCTAGGAGCTTCTTGGTGGAGTTTTTTTATCTTCCAAGTAGAGTATCATGTCATCTGCAAATAATGATAGTTTAACTTCTTATGTATTCTTATTCCTTTTATTCCTCTCTGTCTAATGGCTCTGATGATTCCAGAACTATATTGAATAGGAGTGGTGACAGCATAGATCCTTGTGTTGTACCTGATCTGAGAGTAAAAGATTTCAGTTTTTTCTGGTTTAGAATTATGTTAGCAGCTGCCTTGTCATAGATGGTTTTATCAGATTGAGGTATAGGCCATCTATTCCAGTTGTCTGTAGGGCTTTGAATACAAATGAGTGTTAGACTGTCAAAAGCCTTTTCTGCATCAATTGAGATGATCATGTCGATTTTGTTTTTGGCTCTATTGATATAGTGTAGTAAATTTATAGATTTGCATATGTTGAACCATCCTTGCATCCCTGGGATGAATCCTAGATGGTTGTGGTATATAATCTTCTTGATGATTTGCTGTATTCTATTCGCTAGGAATTTACTGAGGATTTTTGCATCTATGTTCATGATGGAGATTGGCCTGTAGTTCTCTTTCTCAGTTGCATCTTTCTCTGGTTTTGGTATCAGTATAATTCTTGCCTCCAGGAATGATTTTGTGAGTACTGCTTCATTTTCAATTTCGTTGAAGAGTTTGAGGAGTATTGGGATTATATCTTCTGCAAGTTTCTTGTAGAATTTAGCTGTGACTCCATCAGGACCTGGACTTTTCTTCATTGGTAAACTTTTAATTACATTTTCAATTTCATTGGCTAATATTGGGTTATTGAGAGTTCTTGTATCTTCTTGATTCAGTTTTGGTAATTTGTACCTTTCTAGGAATATGTCCATTTCTTTTGTGTCTTTGATTCAGTGAGAGTAAAGATTTTCAAAATAGCTATTGATGAACTTCTGAATTTCCACAGGGTCTGTGGTACTTTTGCCCTTTTCATTCTTTGTTGCTTGAGTTTGAGTTTTTTCTTTTCTCTTTTTGATGAGGTTAGCTAGGGGCTTACCAATTTTATTTAATCTTTCAAAGAACCAGCTTTTTGATTCATTCTTTGTATTGTTTTCTTCATCTT
>NW_004524992.1:11711-13832 GCF_000260255.1 Octodon degus
TATACACAATAGCATAAATATACAGCTACTTTCTCTTAGTTTAATGAGAAGAAGGTTTTGAACTAATAGTGTTTAGACAGATATCATGTCTGCATCTTGTACTAGGAATAAGTACTAGAAGGATTTTTTTTTTTGCTCCAAATGCCTTCAGGACAGGTTTGGCTGGCTTGAGTTCTGGGGATGGACCCACAGCAACCTGAGCCTGAGTGCTTTGTTGAAGCAGGCACTTTAAGAGCTGAGCTAAGGGGCAGGCCCCCTGGAATAAGCACTAGAAAGACAACAATATGCAATGTATTAATTATTGTAACTGTACTTCTAACCTGTTTTTAAAGTATCTCATTGCTACTCCTTTCTCAATAAAATTATTAAAATATAAATAAATAAATAAAATCTTTAGTTCACTATGGTTTTACTAATACTCTAAATAAAAATTAGAGGAGTTTTCTTATTTGAAACTTCAATTATTCTTCTACTTTTTTGGAGATTAATATTAGTATATCCTCAAAGAACAAAATAAACCAAAGAGCCAAGGGAAAAAATCCTTAAAAAAAGTATTTTTGAGTCACTTATAACACTTCAATTGTTGGGTTGTTATATTTATGCCAGGTTTATATATCATGGTGATAAAAAAATCATGGGCACAGGAGAGAGTGTAATCACATTTATTTTAATGGTATAAAGGCAAGAAAGTAGAGCGCTAGCAAACTTGGAGGGGCCCCTAAGAAAAATATTCATGAAAGCTTTTTGTCTAGGGCTTTCTAAGGAATTTAGAAGAGAGCTTGGATCATTGCTCAAGAGATATGATCTCAACACTTTAGGAGACTGCATACTTTTCTGGATCCAATCTCTGCAGTATTCATGCAGAGGCAACTGGTTCATACTCCCAACTGGTTCATGAACCAACTGCCTGACTAGTCGTGTTCTGGTCTTTCTTTGAAAAGTTTCTGACAGTCATAAGAAACCAAAAAGATGTTTTGCAAGATCCCTGGAGGGTGGTGACTCAGTAGTTCCCAATTTGAGGTACTTCTATTTACTGCCTAGTAGAATCCTTACTGCTGTCTCAATCTATCTACTACTCATTAAATTATATTCTTACCTAAGAAAGATTATGATGAGCACAATGTTCACATTTTCAAAAGGTGACACTGTTCTTGTAAACTGATCTCTTACCAAAATATATCAAGTATTTATGAAGAACTACTACGAAGACAACAAGATGCAATATATTAATTATTGTAACTGTCTTACTAACCTGTTTTGAAAGTCTCATTACTATTTGTTTCTTAATAAAATTAAAAATAAAAAAGAAACAAAATATATCAAGTACAATTTAGAGATTAAGGTGAAGTAATGTAAATCTTCATGGTTATGGAAAATTCTAAGCAAAAACATGAATTTATGAATTGAAAAAAAATCATTTCCTCCCTTCTTTGGGCTTTGGATTTGGTCTGCTCTTCTTTTTCTACACATTTGAGGTGCACCATTAGGGTATATATTTGTTCCTATTCTGTTTTCCTAATGTGTGAGTTCATAGCTATAAATTTCACTCTAAGACCTGCTTTCATTACATGCCACAAATTCTGCTAAGTTGTGTTTGAGTTTTCATTCAATAAACAAACTAATTTAGAGTAAAGAATAGTTCTAGGAAGTACTAGGAAGCAACCATGTACACAAGCAGACATTGTCATAGGTATGTAATTGTCACATCTCAGATAACAATTAGCTTTCATAAGGAAATACTACTTTATTCTCTTGAAAATTTGATCTTAATTAATCAAGTAATCTGTTATCATTTTTGTTCTCATGATGAAACTATGCCATTGAAACATACCTATATTTCTGACCATGATTCCTTTCAGTTCATCCACCTGGGCTTGAGTCTCCATCACTTTGTCCAGGCCCTTATTCTCAGAGTGATGCTTCTATAAGAAAGTAAATTTAACTTATGGTAATCAGGCATTTTTTATAATAGAAAAGCAAAACCAAGAAAAAGATGACAATTTATATTGAAGAATGCTATAAAATTACATCTCTATTATATAAGAGATAAATGACACTTTACTAAAAAATGATTTAAAAACCTAGGGAAAAATAAGCTACATAAAATATTTCTTTTTTTTT
>NW_004524992.1:14102-30382 GCF_000260255.1 Octodon degus
TTTTAATAAAACAGAGTAAAACATATTGTAATATATCAAATATACAGCTGAAACTCTTGGGGTATAAATGACAGAAAAGACAATCTATGTAGAGGGGACAAGTAAGACAGGACAGGAAAAAGTCATCACACATGCCTACTTTTTGGGCATGCTCAGTTTCTTAGCATCTGCTGTTCTGTTTTCTGTGACCACCGTTTGCATCTTATTTCATTTCTTCTCACAGGATCTAGACTTTAAGATATTGATGACAGTATATATTTTGAAATTATTATCCATAGCTAACAATTTTGGAGTGTTACATGTACAATACTCCCATCACTCCACTGAGCTAAGTGCTTTAAATGAAATATTGCTTAATCCACCCAAAAACTCTGCAGCAAAGATGCCTTCATTATCGTTACATACATATAAGAAAACAGGTACCTATTTGTTCAAGGGGGCAATACATACACAGATCTGGAACTAACAATAAATTACTGAATTTGGATGTTTTGCTGCCAGTAGATCCTATCTTTTTCTTTTTCCAGAACCGGGGATTGAACTCAGACCCTTGTGCTTGCCAAGGAAGCACTTATTCTACTGAGCCATCTCCCTGGCCTGTTAAATCCTACCTTCTTTTGACTGCCGTTTAGTTGGTGGTTGTTATGGTTTGTGTATAGCTGTTCCCCAAAGCCTCATGCAGTCTTGGGGCAGCTTCTGGAGTTTGTGATTGATTACTGTGGGTGTGGATGCTGTACCTGCCCCAGGGCAGGTGATTTGCATTACAACTTGAGGTGGGAAGAGAGTTAGCTGCTTGAGCTGCTGCTACCTCTCCCTTAGCTCTTGCTCTTTGCTGCCACCATGAAAGGTTGCTCTCTGCCTTGTTTTGTTCTGCCTTGGAGCCAGCTGAATATGGACTGAGACCTTCAGTAACCATGAGCTAAGTAAACCTTTCCTCCTTCATTTTGGGTGTCAGGTATTTGTCTCAGCAACAAGAGAAGAATAAGTAAGACAGTGGTGTTTTGCATAAGTTCACATATTTGAACATTTCTAGTGGGAATTATGAAGCAAACCAACAAAACCAACTGCTTGCACAATAAAGGCTTACAAACAGCTAATTTAAAGAAATTTCATTTCTAGAGGAATGAAGGTGGGAGGGGCGTGTTTACAAATACAATACTGAAAAAGTTTTTAAAAGACCACAGAAGTGTAAAGTATTCAATAGCAAATGTCTTTTTTTCTATATTCACAAAGAAGCATGGCTAGAGTTTATATGCTTGCACTCAAATAGCTTCATGAATAAAAGGTAAGCTTAACATCTTAAGTCATCATGAAAGCATAAATTAATACCACAATGAAATACCACTGCACAATAACTAGAATGACTGAAATTAAAGACACACAAGTGTTGAGAAGGATGCAAAACACTGGAACTACTGGTGAGGATGTAAAGTGGAACAATCACTGTGGAAAAAGATGCAATAAATTTTAAAACAACACATCATTTACTATATGACCCAGCAATTCCATTCTTCGGTATTTACCAAAGAGAAATAAAGACATATGTCTACACAAAGACTTGTATGTGGAGATTCATAGCAGTATTATTACAATAGTTGAAAACTGAAAATGACCCAAATATGTAACAACAGGTAAATGGATAAACAAATTGTGGGGTATGCACACAACACTACTCAGCAAAAAAGGAAACAGATTACTAATTTACACAACATGGATGAGTATTAAAAGCCTTATACTATGCAAAATAAGCAAGACGTGTAAGAGTACATACTGTATGATTCCATTAATAGCAAACTCTAGAAAAGACAAAACTAATTTGTATTGACAGAAAATAAATCAATGGCTGCCAGAGCAGAGTGTGTTGGGAGAAGGAACAGACTGGGAAAGGACATGTGGGAAATTTTAGGGCAACAGAAACACTTTCTATCTTGATTATGTTCTACCTTGATTATGATAGTATTTCAAAGGATTATAAATATGTAAAACATCATTGATCTGACAATTAGGGATTTATACAGATGAACAGACTTTAAAATGGTTAACTTGAACTGATTAAAAAGTAAATTTATCTCATGGGAGGGTAGAAAGTTTATGTATAGATTAAAAGGCCATTTGGTATGCTGAATGGTTTTATACATTAGATAGATAGTTATACTAGATGATCTTTAATATTCTTCTCAACTCTGAGATATTCTAAACACTATCAATAGTGAATATCCTTAATTATTCTTTCCACACTAAAATGTTCCCTTTATATTTTAAACAAGGAGGTTTTATTATGTTGGCTTATAGTTGCACAATCAGAAAAGTGAACCACAGGTCAAGACCCCTATAATCATGGTGCTTTAAGGTAAAAGAAGAAAATATGAATGAAAACACTGTATCCCAAAGAATATCTTACCAGCTGTGCAGCCAAGACACTTGAGAACTCGCTATTCATGGCATATGGGAGTGCTGTCTGTGCTCTTGAACCGTAAGTAGTCTGGAACCTCTTCTTTACTTCATTCAGAAAATTGAAGGCTCGGGAGCGTTCAAAATCCTAGAAAGTCACCAACACAGAGTTTATATTTACAATGTAAACAAAGATGATTTGGGTGATCAACAATAATAAAAAAATGCTTAATGACTGAGGAGAAACTGATACTGATCCCATTTAACAGACAAAGAAGAAAAGACTGAAAAAGTAGCTAACCTGACAAAGGCCAAACAGGAAATAAAAGAGTTCAGACTCAAATTTAAATATTTCTTGTTATTGACAGTTGAAGATAATGGTACTTAGGTTATCAACTTCTTAAAGTCAGGGACTGGGTTTTATTTCCTTTACATCTCTCATAGGCTCTATAAGAAGATCCAGCTTCAAATAGATTTTTAAAAATTATTTATTTATTTATTTATTTATTTATTTATTTATTTGGTACAGGGTCTTGCTACACAGCTTGGACTTGTAGTAATACTCCTGTTTCATCCTCCTCAGCACTGGCATTTATAGGCATGCGCCACCATGCCCGGTTTCAGGCCAGCACATGCGCCCAGGGTTCTGGGATCAGCATGGCATGCGGTGCCAGGATCGAACCTGGGTCCTTACACTTACCAGGCAGGTGCTTAGACCACCAAGCTATCTCCCCAGCCCCTAAATAGATTTTTTCTAATAGTGGTGGTACATTTGAAAAGCTCAAGTGACATACCCTTATCTAGCACCAGTCAGTCAAAAAGTGTGTGAATAAGGGTTGGCGAGATAGTTCAGCAGACTAAACGCTTGCTTAGGCAAGTGCAAGGACTGGGGTTCCATGCCTGGCACCACATGCCATGGCCACCATGTCCAGGCGTGGTGGCACATGCCTGTAATCCCAGCGATGAGGAGGCTGACAACAGGAGGATCCCTGAGTCTAAACTGTGTAGTGAGACCCTGTACCACATACATAACAGAACAAGTGTGTGAGTATATGCACATGTGTGCATATTGAAATATGAGGTTCAACTTTGACCACTGTAGATTTTGTGGTATTTAAATGTTTCCAAGCTTCTTCAAATAAGTCATTTTAGATATACAGTAGACCCCTGGGAAGTCACAGTTCAAAGTTTGTGGCATCATTTGTTCATGGATTTTTCCTTAGAAATTAACTAACAATTCTTGGCAGAAACTCCAGCAATTTTGTGGAAACCACAAATATCTTCTGCAATTGTTTTTTTTTTTTTTTTTTTTTTTTTGGCAGGAGGTCTGCAAATAGACAATCCAAGAGTGTTATTCAGTTCTTCTTGCTGCTGACTGGTTGCTGTCCTATAACCCATCTCCAGCCAGTATTAGTATTCCCACATCTTCTTTTTTTTTGGGGGGGGGGGGGTACCTGGAATGAAATCAGGACCGCACACTTGACAGGTAAGTGCTGTGCGGACTAAGTCTCAGGCTCCAGCATTCTTAGATCTTAACAAGTTGCTATATGCATAGCTATCTCCAGTGCTCTTGGATTTGTTCTTAAAGCCCTAAGATCCCTAAGATGCTGCCAAAATGCCCTGTACCTTCTAAGGCTAAAGCTTTAGAAAAAAATACAGGATTTTATTAAGTTAAATTACACAACTGTAAGGAGACTTGGCATATTTAAGGTTTAGGGTGGGGTTTTTTTGGTCTTTTTGAGACAGGGTTTCACTATGTAGTTCAGGCTGACCTTGAACTCACTTTGTAGTCTAGAGTAGCCTTAAACTCACATCAATCTTCCTACCTCATCCTCCTGAGTGCTGGAATTATAGGTGTGTGCCACCCTGTCTGGTTATATTGAAGGTCTAAAAACTATAAAAATAGGCATTTATAGGCATTTTTCAGTTCACATCTGAAATTCATGTTTTTTCACAATTTACAGGTACTGTAGGAACCTAATGTCCATGAATTTTGGGGCTCCACTGTAGACAGATTTTTTTTCTAGTTTTAGAAAATGTTGTGAAACCAGACATAACATTTTAATGATTTCTATCATTGATAGTCACTTCCATTTCAACCAAAATGTTTAGTTTAAGCCAAAGAAGTCATAAGTTGGAATTTCAGTTATAAATGTTGGAAATAAACCAGAGCAGCATAAAATAGCACCTGTAATTTTGTCTTAATAGAAAAGATTTTTTCATATACCATCACAGTTACAGCTATTTTAAAATAATATTTATATTCTCATCATGGTTTCAAGATTAGTTACTAAAACCATGTCTAGATCTTGTTAATGAGATCATAAAGAAGAATAAATATTACTATATAATGTTTAAAATTATACTGAACATTGAAAATATATTATTTATTTCAATATAATTGGTTTTGTTTCAAAGCATGTGTAGTCTATTTTATGTATTAAAACAACATTATGAACAGGGCCCACAGGTGACAAAGAGGTCTTAGAAATTCTGATCTGTAACAATCATGGCACTTCATGACTTCTGTCAGCCAACAGTTCAGAAAAAAGTATACAGCCAATAAGACATGTAAAGTTCACACTGAAAGTGAGATGCCAGGAGAGCATGTATTTGGGGAGTTTCCTCTTTACTACAAAAAAAGATTCAAAAACAGTCCCTCTTCTCAGCACATGAATAAACATGTAGCTCCATGAAACAATAAGGGGTACTTGTCTGGGGAGAAACTGATGCTAAGAGAAGCAGAGAAGCGCAAGTACCTTGATGGCACCGGGCAGGTGTGAGGCCCTGCGTTCAATTCCCAGTACCAAAAAAAATTCAGCTTGATGATGACATCATTAAGTTACTGAATATTTTGGGTCTAGAGACAAACAAAAACTAAAACTAAAAAACAAACAAAACCCCAACCTAACCAATTTAAACTACAAGTCTTCATAGCTGATTATAATGTATTGAGATTCTATTTTTTCAAAGTTCATATACATTAAAATGTATTGATCATTGTTGAATTCCTATCATTTTGTTTGGTGAAATTCTGTACCATTTCTAATTTTTTTCACTTTTTTTATTCTTGTTAAAAATTAAAAAAAAACAGTAAAAAATTAGTAACCATTGACTAGAGGAAAGAAATAATCTATTTACTATTCAGTTAAACAATTTTTTTTGTGGTATGGGGGATTGAACTCAGGACCTTTTGCTTGCCAGGCAGGTGCTTATTCTACTGAGCTATCTTCTCAGCCCCCTCAGTTAAACAATTTTTTGAGATGCTTTGGTACTAAAGAATCATAATCATGATTATGAATTTTTACTATACCATAAGATAAACGTTGAAGTTGCAAAAGATTAAGTTAAAACTCCAGAAATTTAACTGTTTTGTACATATCAAAGTATCAAATTTTGTCAAATGCTGATCTGTATGACAAACAGAAAGGGTAGAAAACAATTTACAGCTATAAAGTGTCTATCATCTCTACCCAACACAGGTATGGATAATTAAGAACTGATGGTATTGATAGTACATGATTAAATGGTAACATATGTCTTTAAGTTACTTACATCATCAGTGATACAAAGATATACAATCCTGTCTTGGCAGATATAATGAAACAAATAACTGCAGAAAGAAGATATAAAATTTACTATGGTTAAAAGCAATGTCTCTTTTACGTCTATCTTTTATGATAAGCAAGTTCAGTATTGCCATTATCTTATTATTTATGGATACACCCTATCACCCTCAGGTTAAACTGAGAGGAATTAAAAAAAGGAAAAAAAAAGCAAAAGAAGCTCCCTACCCAGCTATACAGCACAAAACTATTTTCATTACCCATCAAAATGACAGACGCAGAATTACAATAACTGCACTTGCAACACCAGAACAAAAGATATGCTAATATGAGGAACACACAATTAAAAAGAATCCCTAATAGGTCACATAGTTTTCCTCCCCACCCCACCCCCAAGACTACAAAGCAAATACCTTTCTACCAAGTTCTCCATAACATTTTACTATCTACTTTATGCAAGCTACTGTGCTAAGAAGCAGTGATTTCTATGTTTCATGTTCTCCCCTTTTCCAAATGAGTTTGTTATTCTTGGTCTAGTGATCCTGTTCTTATTTCACCATTGTTTATAAGTTTGAGCCAGATAAGTGGGGGAATCATTCAACTTGTCTTTAGCCATTCTTGGGCCTTATGGAGAAAACTGTGTATTACCCAGAAATTCTGGATTTAGAACAAAACACAACTAAATGAATCTTTGGGGCTACTACTCTCAAAGAAAAGGCATGTTCTATGTCTGAAAAGAAGAGTTTACTCTGAAAAAAAGAGAAGAGTTTGCCCTGATAGTTGGACAGCTTGAAAGAGTAGAATGGAATACTTCAAGTTATCCCTCAATATCCTATAAGTTCCTGCAGAGTAACAAGAGCTTTAGTTAAATCTATGACAACACAGTGATATTTCCAGGCCTTCTCTCTGAGTCAGCTACATAACTATATAGTAAATAATAAAATATAGACAGAAATTTCTGAGTAATAAAATGTCAGGCCACTTCTGGGCATTGCCTTTAAGAACATTAGGAAAGGGCTGGTGAGACAGCTCAGCTGACTAAGCGCCTGCTAAGGCAAGCACAGCGACTGGGGTCCCATCCATCTCTGGCACTACATGTGGTGGGGCCGCTAACACCGGCCCCACCCCAGGGGAACACTGAGCTGGCCAGTGAGACCAGGTATGGTGGTACATGCCTGTAATCCCAGCACTGGGGAGGGTGAAAAGACCTCATACCAAATACATTAAAAAAAGAAAGAACATTAGAAAAGCAGTGGGATGTAATGGGAACTAAAAGAAGCTGCACTGTCCAAAACTGAAAGGCACTTATTGAGAATGGCTGAGGCACTGCATCAGATCTAAACCATTCTCTGGATTTATTTATGTTAATTCCATATGTTGAGGTCTCTCTCATAGTAACTTAGAATGGATTCCAAATTGTAAAGAATGTCATTCTGAGATTAGAAGGAAATAAAGATAGTTTAAGTTCTCAATAAAAATTTAAAAAAGATAGCTTAAGTAATAAAACATTTCTAAGCATCAATGAGGACAGCTAAAACACTAAAATTTCCCATCTACACCCTCTCCAAGGTATAAACTACAAGGGTGATCTTTCTAAAGTAACTTCTATCATAAAATGGATGAAAATTTTCAGTACTTCCACACTGTTAGATACCCTCCATGGCCATACATGACTTGTCCTCTAGCTACCTCTCTAGTTTCCTTTTCACTATTCTGAGCACCAGTGACAGAGAACCACTTATAGCTCCCTAAGTCATCTCAGCCTCCATATACCTCTATCTACTGTTGCTTCTACCAGGAGCGCTATCCCCTGCCTATTACCTCCCATCCTCTCCTGGAATAATCTCTGGAGTTGACTGTCTTCCTCATTAAAAAAATAATCTCTATAAGGGCAAAAACTGCATTTTTGTTATAACCCAATCACCAAGTAGTGTCTACATTGATACTTACTAAAAGAATGAACAAGAGAATATTATTCATACTCTTTACATCATTTTGTCTATCCAAGAACTCCATAGCAAAGTCATTTTTGCATAAAATTGACTAACATTTACATATTTGTCTTTTAAACAATATCATTTCAATGATAGAACAAAATAATTACAAATTAAATTCATATGTCATAAAACCAGACATTTTCTAAACTGGTAAAGGTTATTGTTCAGTCAGCATATTCAAATTAATCTACCTAGATGCTTGCTTTCTAGTTTTCTATTGCTCTGATTGAAAAGAATTCCTTTCATTAACACTGTACCACAGGCAGAGCAGCACTCACTTGCTATGTGAATATGTTAGTTTGTTGTTTTCAGATGGTATCTTAGCCAGGATCTGCTCTGTCACCTCCAGGAAGTTTCCTCCACACCAAGCATGTTTGGCAAGGATAGTGGTTCCCCTGGCAACAACAGCAAAAAGAATGGCCATGGCTTCAATCTATTAAAAGGAAAAAAAACCCCACAAATTTTAGAATATTTCTTTAACATGATCTTTCACAAGTAACATCATTTATCAATATCCACTAGGACACTACTGAACAAAGCACTATAATATGAAAATTTAAAATTAACAAAAGATCTAATAGATGCTGAGAACAGCTCAAAAGTAGATTGTGTGCTTAGCATATAAGGCCTGGATTTGATCTCCAGCACCAAAACCAAACAAACAAGTCAGTCTTATACCAGCTTACAAGCTAAGGTACATTTATATGCATATACCAGTGACAAGTAGGTTGCATTTACAAATTATACAATACAAAATTATATCATCCTTCTGAAAAGCAATGACCATAGGTAGTGAAGGGACTTAAAAATGTCATCCTATGTTAAAGAAATAAAGCCATATTAAAAATTTATCCTAAGGAAATAGTTTGACAGAAGTTAGATTCTAGATTCACAAATACAGGTATTAACAATAATAATAACCCATGTTTGTTACATGCTCTCTATGTGATACAACAGTTTAAGTATAAATCCATTTAATCCGCATACCTCAATGACAGTATATGCTACTATCACATTCGTAATATAGATTGAGGAAACTGAAGCACAGATGACTTAAATAATTTTCCCAAAATTACACAGCTAGCAAGTGATACAGCTGCAAATTATACCTAGGCAATGTGATTCTAGAAACTATAATCTTGCACATATATGGATATCTGTAGTATAAAGGTATTACCTATAACAGAAACAAAGTGAAAGTAACCCAAATATTCCACAAGACAGCAATGATTTTATAAGTTATGATGACTACTATAGTACGAGCTTATTTTCCTTACATATGGCTATGAATATGTGCTGCATTTTCCCAGTGTAATAGATTAGTTTATTTTTCTTTAATAGAAATGAACAAGGGGCCGGGGAGATGGCTCAGTGGAATAAGTGCTTCCCTGGCACTGAGTTCAATCCCTAGTTCCAGAAAAATAAATCTAAAAAAAAAAAAAAAAAAGAAATGAACAAACATCTTACTAATCTTCAAACTAATGTTATTTGTTAATATGCTCATTTTTACCTAACAGGCCAGTTGTTCTACAACTGTAGTGAGAACAGGAGTTGTATTGGTGGCACAATAAGTCTTTTGCTAAAACTTCAAATTCTTGGCATTATTTTCTTATTTTCTTCCTGACTCTTTTCTACCTTACCTCTAAATGTTGATTTTCCTAAGGGACTAATTCTATTCTCTTCTATGTTCAGATGAGTTCATCTAGACCTGTCATTTTAAACATGGTTTATCTGAAAATACAATGCATACCAAAAAAGGATAATGTCAGAGTGGGTCCACCCGGTGCTCTCCAGGTCCTCACTCCAACCAGCACTAGGGCCCGCAATGTGAGTGGGACCACCTGGGGTTTGCCAGACCCTCACTCCAGCCAGCACCCAGACCTTGCCTTCCTCCAACAGACAGGCCTTGTGTGGAACACCACAGCAGAACTCCCTGCAGAGAGGCTAGAGACAAGACCCACCCAGCTGATCCAGGAGCAGAGCATCTTGCCAGAGTGACAAAGGGGGTTCACTTCCAAGGGCTGTGGTAGGAAGAAGTGGAGAACAGCAGCCAGACCCAAGCCATACCCACCTGGACCAATTTGAACTTAGTAGATCTGGACCTGGTGCTACAGTAATAACTCTACCAAAGCTCTACACCAAAGGTCAGAAGACAGTGCTATACAAAATGACAAAGAGAAGGAGCAAAAATGCATTCTCAGGTCCTGAGCCACCCAGAACAAATGTAGGAGACACTAGCATAGAAGAAATTGGAAATCACACACCTGAAATCTCTGAAATAATAGTGTCTGAAGTAAAGAAACAACTGCAGAAAGGTATAGAGGAAATCAGACCAGAAATAATTTCTGAAGTAAAAAAAAAGAAATGATAACTATAATGAAAGAAGTACTAAGTGCTTCTAAAGAAGACACTGATAAAAAATTGAGGAGGATATAAAAATGATGGAATGCGTGAATAAGCAACATAAGAAACAAATAGAATGCATGAAGCAGATTCAAACTGATATTCAGGAAATTAAAACCTCAATCACAAGCTGGCAAAACCATTTGAATGAAAGTGAAAATAGATTTTCAGACCTTAAAGACACCATTGCAGCTAGTGAAAAGGTAAGAAAATATTTCTTAAAAACAACTAGGATGCAGGTAAAAATAATTCAACATCTGCAAGACGATGCAAAGATGAACAACAACAACAAAAAAGATGAACAACGTAAGGCTAATAGGGATCAATGAGAAGGAAGAAATCAATACAATGATATAAAAACAATATGGGTAGAACTAAAAGCAGAAAACTTCCAAAACATGGGGAAACAATCTAACATTCAGGTAACCGAAGCATAGAGAACTCCAAATGATATCAACACAATTAAAAACACACCCAGACATATAATAATCAAGATCCCTGAAACTCAGCAACAGGATAGTACACTAAAAGCAGCTAGAGAAAAGAAACATCACGTTTAAAGGAAAATCCATCAGAATAACAGCAGATTTGTCTTCACAACCATCAAGTCAAAAAGTGCATGGCGCAAAGTACTTCAAGTTTTGCGAGAAAACAAATTCCAACCCATAACCTGCAAAATTCTCTTTCAAGTTTAATGGAGAAGTGAAATACTTCCACGACAAAGAACAACTAAAGAATTAATGACAACAAAGCCAACCCTACACAGACTACTAAAAGATATTCTAAAGAGGGATCAAAATGACCACAATTCCATGAATAAGAATGGAAATAACCCACCAAATAGGGCAAACAATTAAACACAGGAGAAAAAGAGGTATACAAAAGCAGTCTTTCAGTTATTCTTCTGTATACAGCAGCAAAATATTTCCCTCAGCATACTCTACAAATGGACTTCTCCTGCACCCTGTGGGTCGTGATTCTGTCCAGGTCTACAGGGTGGATATCAAGGAAATAGCAGCAGCTCAGTTCCACAAGTGACACCTGGATACCAGTAAGCGTCATGGTCACTGTCCATGTCCACCACATACTAGAACTTTGTGTGATATCCTATCCCCACACTGTTAGAATGTGCTGGTCATAAATTTGCCATTCAAGTATTTTTGTTATGTTTTATTCTTAGTAATTCTTTACTATCATGAAAACTTTTTCTCAGTTGATATTTTTGTGTATATTAACCTAATCAAATACTATGTGAGTACTCTGAATCGATCACATATAAGCGTACATATGATACATTACATTCTGGCCTCTTAGTTGGACTTACAATTCAATCTTAATTTTTGAATATTATTTTGAACTATTTAATTTAATTTTAGATTAATATTTAATTTCTGAATATTGCTTAATTTTAATTTTTGTTTTATGATTTATACTGTTTCTTTGACTTACATCCTACTTGTAAGACATGGTATGATATTAAAAACTCCTCGTATTAAAAACTTTAAAAAGTTTATTTCCAGAACCTCTCCAGACCAAGCCCAGGCACAATGCGAGAGTGAGACCCTCTGTCATGCTCTTGGTAACCCTCCACCCATCCGGAGATCCCCCAAGCCCGCTGAGTGACTGAGAACTTCTGCTGCACTCTTGGGTCCCCCCAGACCCAGCCCAAACCCAGGCCTGGCACATGCGTGGGAGAGCTTCTGGCTCCCCTACACCCGCTGGACCTCTCTGGACCAAGCCCAGGCACACTGCATGAGGAAGACCCTCTGCCACACACTTGGGACCCCTCAACCCCACTGGAGTCCGCTGAGTGAGAAATTCTGCTGTGCTCTCGGGACCCCCCCAGACTCAGCCCAAGCCTAGGCTGTGCAAGTCTGTGGGAGAGGTTCTGTGCTCCATGGTGCCCCCTGGACCCCTCAAGACCCAGATCAGGCCTGGCATACAGGCCTGGGGAGAAACTCTACAGCTGAAGTCCCTGCAGAGAGACTAGGGGCCAGAACCACTCAACTAATCCAGGAGCAGAACATCTTGCCAGAGGGGAGAACAGGTTCACTTCCAAGGGCTGTAGCAGGAAGGAGCAGAGCACAATACCTAGACCCAAGCCAGGCACATCTGCATGAACTCAAACTTAGTACATATGCAGCCGAATTTCAGTAGGTGCTAAGGTTGTAACTGTACCAATGCTCTACATCAAAGGTCAGAGGACCATGCCATACAAAATAAAACAGAAAAGAGCAAAATGTAACCTCAGGCCAAAGCCTACCCAGAACAAGTGCAGACGACACTAACACTGAACAAATAGGGAATCACACAGCTGAAATGTCTCAATCAATAGTGTCTGAAATAAAGAAACAATGGCTGAAAGGTATAGAGGAATTCAGATCAGAAATAACCTCTGAAATAAAAAAAGAAATCTCTGAATTAGTAGCGGCTGAAGTAAAGAAAGAGATGCAGAAACATATAGAGGAAATCAGATCAGAAATAATCTCTGCAGTAAAAGAATTAATAACTGCTTAAGACGGCACTGATAAAAAATTGGAGAATATTAGAAAAATGACGGATTCCTTGAATGAGCAATACAGGAAAGAAATAGATCACATGAAACAGAGCCAAAGAGATACAGAGGAAGTTAAAATCTCAATCACAAGCTTGCAACACAAATTGAGTGAAAGTGAACATAGAGTTTCAGATCTTGAAGATGCCATTGCAGCTAGTGAAAAGGTAAGAAAAGATCTCTTAAAAACAACTAGGATGCAAGAAAAAATAATTCATCACCTGTAAGACGATGCAAAGATGAACAATGTGAGACTAATAGACATCAATGAGAACAAAGGAGCCAATACAAATGATATAAAAAGAATATGAGCAGAAGTAATAGAAGAAAACTTCCCAAATATGGGGAAAAAATCAGACATTAAAGTAACTGAAGCATTCAGAACTCCAAGTAACTTCAACCCAATTAAAAACACACTGAGACATATAATAGTCAAGATCCCAGAAATCCAGCACAAGAACTATATACTGAAAGCTGCTAGAGAAAAGAAACAGATCACATTTAAAGAAAAACCCATCAAATAACGGCAGATTTCTCTTCACAAACCATGAAGGCAAGAAGAGCATGGAGCAGAGTACTTCAAGTCCTCTATAAAAACAAATTCCAGCCCAGACTACTATACCCTGCAAAACTCTCTTTAAAGTTTGATGGAGAAGTGAAATACTTCCATGATGAAGAACAACTAAAGAATTTCATGATGACAAAGCCAACCCTACACAGATTCCTAAAAGATGTTCTAGAGAAGGACCAAAATGATCAGAAATCCACGAATGAGAACAGAGGCAACCAACTAAATAGGGCAAACAATTAAACACAGGAGAAAAAGGAATAAACAACAGCAGGTAAATAACATGTCAATTGGAAGTCAATACATCTCAGTTATAACCATCAATGTAAATGGACTCAATTCACCAATTAAAAGAAACAGACTGGCACAGTGGATTAGGAAACAAAATCCAACAACATGCCGTATACAAGAAACACACTTAACTCATAAAAAAATTCATAGGCTGAAAGTCAAAGGATAGAAAACAATACTACATGAGCCAGCACCTCAAAAAAAAAGCAGGTGTAGCAATCCTGTTCTCAGACAGTCTCAACTTCAAACCAACAATGATCAAACAAACTAAAGAAGGCCACTACATACTGGTTAGGGGAAAAATTCAAGAGGAAGTGGTAACACTCATAAATATCTATGCACCAAACACGGGAGCACCCAACTATGGAAGACAAATATTAATAGACATGAAAAATCTAATATCCAATAACAAAATCTTATCAGGAGACCTTAACACTCCCTTAACCCATAAAGATCGGCCAATTAGACAAAAAAATTAGAAAACAAATAGTGGAACTGAACAACAGCTTAGAACGAATGGATTTAATGGACATATACAAAGTGTTTCATCCAACCACAGATCAATACACGTTTTTTTCAGCTGCACATGGGTCATTTTATAAAACAGACCACATACTAGTCTATAGGTCATGCTTAAGTATAAGCAAGAAAACAGAAAATATCCCATGTATATTATCGGACCACACTGCAAAGAAACTTGAAATAAATGACAAAAGAAACCAGAAAAACCTTATAAATACATGGAAATTACACAACACTCTACTCAGCAGCCAGTGGGTCACAGATGAAATTAAACAAGAAATTCAACAATATCTACAATTCAATGAAAATTCAAGCACAACTTATTGGAATTCATGGGAAGTGATGAAAGCAGTTCTTAGAGGGATATTTATAGCTGTGAATTCACACATTAGGAAAACAGAATGGCAAGAAATAAACACCCTAATGGTGCACCTCCAACATCTAGAAAAGGAAGAGCAAAGCAAACCCAAAGCCCAATGATGGAAGAAATCATAGAAATTAGAGCAGGAACTAATTCAATTAAGACAAAGAAAACAGTTCAAAGAATTAATGAACCAAAAAGCTGGTTCCTTGAAAGATTAAATAAAATCGATAAGCCCCTAGCAAACCTCATAAAAGAGGAAAGAAAAAATTCAAATACAAGCAATAAAGAACAAAAAGGGTGTAATTACCACAGACCCAGTGGAAATTCAGAAGATTATCAATAGCTACTTTCAGAACCTTTACTCTCACACAAGAGAAGACACAGAAGAAATGGACAGATTCCTAGAAAGGTACAAATTACCAAAACTGAATCAAGAAGATATAACAGCTCTCAATAACCCATTAACAGCCAATGAAATAAGAAATGTAATAAAAAACATACTGCCAAAGAAAACTCCAGGTCCTGATGGATTCACAGGTGAATTCTACAAAAAATTTATGGAAGATATAATCCCTATACTTCTCAAACTCTTCAATGAAATTGAAAAGGAAGCAATCCTCCCAAAATCATTCCTGGAGGGAAGTTTTACCAAAACCAGGGAAAGACACAACTAAAAAAGAGAACTATAGGCCAATCTCGCTCATGAACATAGATGCAAAAATCCTCAATAAATTCCTAGGAAATAAAATCATCAAGAAGCAAATCTTCAATAAATTCCTAGGAAATAAAATCATCAAGAAGCAAATCATCAAGAAGATTATACATCATGACCAGGTAGGATTCATCCCAGGGATGCAAGCATGATTCAATATACACAAATCTATAAATGTAATACACTATATCAATAGAGCCAAATCTAAAAACCACATGATCATCTCAATTGATGCAGAAAAGGCTTTTGACAAACACCAACATTCATTTATACTCAGTGTCCTACAGAACATTGGAATAGATGGCCTGTACTTCAATCTGATAAAAGCCATTTATGACAACTCAATGGCTATTATAATTCTAAATGGGGATAAACTGACATTTTTTGCTCTGAAATCTGGTACAAGGATGTCCTCTCTCACTGCTCTTACTCAGTATAGTTCTGGAATCATTAGCTAGAGCCATTAGACCACAGAGAGAAATAAAAGGAATAAGAATAGGTAAAGAAGGAGTTAAATTATCATTATTTGCACGTGACATGGTACTTTCTTTGGAAGACCCAAAAAATTCCACCAAGAAGCTATTAGAATTGATACACAAATTCAGTAGTATAGCAGTATACAAAGTCAATACCTAAAAGTCAATAGCATACCTCTACACAGATAACAAACAAAGAGAGGGAATTTTTTTAGAGAAACAATATCTTTTATAATAGGAACGTTGAAAATGAAATACTTTGGAATTAATTTAACTAAAGAAATCAAAGATCTTTTCAAGGAAAATTACAGTACTTTGAAAAAGAGATTGTAGAGGATTTCAGAAAATGGAAAGATAGGGGCTGGTGAGATGGCTCAGTGGTCTAGAGCACCTACTTAGAACAAGCTTAGCAAAGCACAGGGACCGCGGTTCAATC
>NW_004524992.1:30863-33406 GCF_000260255.1 Octodon degus
TGATCTTTGACAAAGGGGCCAGACACACTACCTGGAAGAAATACAGCCTCTTTAACAAATGTTGCTGGAAAAGCTGGCTCTCTACATGCTGAAAACTGAAAGTTGAGCCAGGTCTATCTCCATGCACTAAGCTAAAGTCAAAATGGATTAAAGATCTAAACATTAAAACAGAAACACTAAATCTCCTGGAAGAGAAAGTAGGTGGAACTCTTGAAGACATGGGGTAGGCAAAGAGTTCATGAACAAAAATCAAATCGCACGGGTAACACTTGAAAGCATTAACAACTGGGACCACCTATTATTGAGAAGTTTTTGTACATTAAAAGAAATTACCAACAAAGTGAAAAGACAATCCAAAATTTGGAAAAGATCTTAACTAGTAATCACTCAGACAAAGTTCTGCTCTCTAGAATTTATAAAGAATTAATGAACATTAAGGCCCCTAAATTTAAAGATTCAATCCAAAAATGGGAATCTGAGATGAAAGATTCCACCTCTCAGAGGACGAAATTCAAGAAGCAAATAAATATATGAAAAAATGCTCCACAGTACTAGTCATCCATGAAATGCAAATTAAAACAACACTGAGATATCATCTCACGCCAGAAAGAATAGCTATCATAAAGAAATCACCCAACAACAAATGTTGGGGAGGCTGTGGGGAAAAGGGAACCCTTCTCCACTGCTGGTGGGAATGTAGACTGGTGCAACCATTATGGAAAACAGTGTGGAGATTTCATAAAAATCTAGGACTGGAAATCCCATTCAAACCAGCTATCCTCCTACTGGGAATTTTCCTGGAGGAACTGAAAACATCATATCATAGTTTATATATACACACACCTATGTTTATGGCAGTACAATTTGTGATAGTGAAGTCTTGGAAAAAAACAAGGTGCCCATCACCTGAGAAATGGATGAAAAAGATGGGTATTCTTACACAATGGAGTATTACTCAGCTGTAGAGAATGATAAACTCGAAACATTTATATTTAAATGGATGCCACTTGAAGATATACTCATAAGTGAAAAGAACCAGACACACATGTGTAAATATCATATCGTTTCCCTAGTATAAGAACTTGAAAGAAGAAATAAAAATAGAAAGGTACAACACAATTAAAAGGAAAGCGAGAACTTGAGGATTAGTCAACTAAGAAAGAGAAACATGACAGGGGCAAAGCCATACATCGATATCCACAAGATTGGTAAGGGAATGATACTGAGAATCTACAGCATGATTTTTTTGAAACTAGCAGTTAACTGGTAGGATTCTCATCCTGACTAACTATATACGCTGATACCTGTGAACTAATCAACTGCAATGAGGATAGTAATGTGTAACGGTAGGGTCATGCTTGGAGTGCCTGTCATTCTGGTCTTCTAAATATGTACTGCTTGTCATGACACACCAATTACTGCCATGGTGTCTCTCAAGCAAATGTTCGTTTAAAAAAAGGGGGGTAATAAATGAAAACAAGAGACAAGAAAAAAATGTCATAGGACTGTCCTGCTACAGTGCTGTATATGGTTAGATTTCTAAATTTCTGTGTAAAAATATGTAACTGTTTATTCCTATTTTTAACATTTTTATTGTTCTAATTTTTTTCTTCATATTCTGTAGGGACTTAAATTTTAACATATTAATACTTCATGGAAAATACCTGTTCCATGTTTTTCCTCAGATTTTTGATATTCAGACAGATAGTGTGGTTAAACTCAACTGCCTATATTATAGGATAATAATATTATTAAGCTTCTCTTCTGGAGGGTTAACAACCTAAGTTCACAGACCAAAAGTTAGAGAAAAAGAAGGGCTGCAAGGACAGCCAACATTTTGACTCTAGCCTTTCAAAGTCAATGAAAACTCAGGACATAGGAGATCCTGTACTGTAACATCCTGTAACTCACTTGTGTCCCAAATTTTCTGATCAAGGAGATGGTGGGGCCACAAAGGAAAGTGATTGATGATGTAGAGTGTGCCTAAGGACAGTCACATGGAGAGAAAACATTCTCTCAGGCTTTCACAGAGCACAAACTGGTCAGGCAATGGAGTGACTCATCCACATGGCTGACACTCTCAACATATCTACAAACTGCGGTACAGAGTTTCAGAATAAATCCTGAGGGGATTTGACTGACCTTATCAGATATAAAAGTTACATTACTTGTTATATAGGTCTTGCTTTATCTTGGACTTAACCATCCAGCAGAAAATTATAAAAAAAGTATAAAAAGTAAAGCCATATTAATATGCTGTGCTGTCAAAGGTTCAAGTCAACAAGTTTTGTCTTTTTTTTTCTTTTTTTGGCAGAACCAGGGTTTGAACTCAGGCCCTTGCACTTGCCAGGCAAGCATTTGTTCCATTGAGCCATCTCCCTGGCGAAGTCAACAACTTCTGTCATTGCCAGTCATACAGAAAACCCAGTACTATTATGGACCACTGGGCTATATTGCAATATTTTGCTGAATTCAGGCACCTACAATATTTAAATGACAATGGAATACCCTTCTCTGACAAAACTAAACAAAAAAGGGGGATA
>NW_004524992.1:44421-49376 GCF_000260255.1 Octodon degus
AAAAAAATATTTATTGCCTACCCCACTCTACTTTGAGAGTTCTGATTATATGAATATAAGTTTCTTGATTTTGGCACAGCATGAACTGTTATATGACTGATCTGTAAAGTCTTTCTTCATGCTTTAGACAATTTTATTATTAATTTGCATATTAGTTTGTAAATAATTTTTGACAATGTGAAATTTATTTTTTGTGAAATTTATTATTGATCTCATGTTATGTATTCATTTCAGAAATATTTCTCTAATATTCACTGTCTACATCTTATATCTTTCACATTTCAATATTTGTCTACAATTTCTAATTTGCTATATAATTATTGTTGATTTTCAGTAAAGTTAATAATGAGTTGACAAAAAGGATAATGTCCGTGATAAAACCCATGGCCCAACCAACAGTTGAAGAATAGGTAGAAGAGTAGAGACCCATAAGAAGATTGAGAACAATGAACAGGAAAAGACAAGAAAAGGCAGAAGAGTAAGGTGACCCAGAGATGAAGGGCAAAGAAATTTTTAGGAGGGTAACATATCAGCTATATTCACTGGGTATTAGCTGACTTTGTTCATGTAGAGAATGAAGACTATGAGACAGTTATTGAAATTGCATAAGAAAGTGCCCATTGCTTAGGTTCAGAGACATACAATGGAATAGATCAAAGACATAGAGAAAGGTAAAAAATCATACAGACCCCTGACAGAAAGATGAAAAGGTATTAGCCTACAACCAGGTGCAGCTTCAAGAAGTAAACTCAGCTTCACAACAATATAAAAAAAACTCTACTGTTTAGTGGGCTGTAAATTCATTATGAACTAACAAGATAAAGTAATAGCTTAAAATGCTTACAGAATCTAAATTACATTGAGAAATAGAATGCCTTGATTTCTATGTACTACTGCCATTACACTGGGCTGGTTAGAACACATGTGGAATACTGAATTCAGTTCTGGGCATTGTATCTCAAGACTGGGGAGAAGAAGACTATCAGTAAAAGACATGGAAATTGAGAGTGTATCAGTTAAAGAATTGCTGAAAAAACTACAAATAATTTACATGACAAAGAGAAGACTTAGAGGGAACCAGCAGTTTTGAAATTTATATAAACTATGGTCACTTGCAGTAGGGAATATATTATCCAGAGTATAACTAAGAACAATGGATAGAAGTTACAGTGTTTTGCTCAATAAAAGTAGGTCCCATATAAAAAAAATCACTGACTGTTAAAACATTAAGTAAGCAGCAATATAAAGTTAACTTTCTTTCCAGATGTCACTAACAAAAATTCCCTCCTTTGCCCTCTATCATCAAGTCCCACCTGGTCCCACTGTAACTCTTGCAGTTCAAAGTATTAAGTATTGAGATTAAGAAACAAATGCAACAGAAAAAAACCCCAATGTATTTTAAGTCAGAAAACCTGGCTCTCCTAATTACTGTATTAGCAGCTTGGGAATGCTTAATAACCCATTCACACAGTTTATAAGTACTCAAGAAGAAAGAATGAAAAGCAGTCAGAAAGAGAAAAAAAAACCCAACAGACTCAATAAGCAATCCCTATCTTGATATGGTTCCTCTCTGTTCTCTTATTAACTCTTCATTTAATTCCTACTAAGAATCTTATTCTAGTTTTCTATGGCTGCAGTAACAAAGTACCCAAAACTGAGTGGCTTAAAACAACAGGTGTTTATCATCTTACACTTCTGAAAGCCATAAATCCAAAAGAAAAGAGCTGGTTGGGCCATGCTCCCCCTGAAATCTGAACAGAACTCCTTTTTTTTTTTTTTTTGGCGGAACCAGGGATTGAACTCAGGCCCTTGCGCTTGCCAGGGAAGCACTTATTCTACTGAGCCATCTCCCCAGCCCCAGAGAACTCCTTATTTTTTTGTAGCTTCTAGGTAATAAGCTAGAAATTATTGGTGTTCTCTAACTTGCAACTGCAGCACTTCATTTCTACTTCTGTGTTTTCACATAACATTATATGCGTCTCTTCTGATTTTTAATTAATGTGCTTGTGATAAACAGTAATTACACCCATGGGGAAAAATATATATATATAATACTGACCATTTTTACTCTTTTCTTTCCTCCTTTTCCTCTCTCCCTCCTTTCCCACATCCCCTTCCCATTTCTACAAAGTCTACCTCTTTGTTTCCTACCATCTGTCTTTTACTTTGCTCTTTAAGCATATTTTAAGTTTCTCAAAAACAATGCGATATTTAACTTTCTGGATTGTATATATTTCACTTCATACTATGGTCTCAAAATGCACTCATTTCCTACAAATGACTCAAATTTATCCTCCTTTGTGGCTACTACTCTAATATATAATACATTTTCTTCATCTATTCATCTATTCATGGATATATAAGCCACTATCATAATTTAGCTATCATGAAGTGGGATGCTATGAACATGGATATTTATGTATCACTAGAAAACAATGCCTTTAACTCTTTCAGAAAGACAGTCAGAAGAGGCATAGCTCGATAAAATAACAGAATTTCACAGGTTTTTGAGAGATTTCCATACTGATTTCCACAGTGCATACAGCTTACATTCCCATCAACATAAAAGCATTGCTTCTTCCCTACAGCCCTGCTATCCTTCATTGTTTTCTGAATCTGATAGCCATTCTTAACGGAATAAGAGAATGCCAGTGTTCTTTTGACTTGCACTTTTCTGATGGCCAAATATGCTGAACATCTGTTCATGTACTTACTGGCCATCTGTCCTTCTTTATTAATTTCAACTGTCCATTTTAATTGGGTCTTTTATTTGGGGAGATCTATTTTTTTAAGTTCTTTCTATGTTCTAGATATTAGCCCTCTGCCTGAGAAGTAGCTAGCAATTTTTTTCCATTTGGTAGGCTGTCTTCTCATTCTGTAGGTTTTTTTCCTTCGCTGTGTAGAAGCTTTTTAATTTGATACAATCCCATTTGTTGAGTCTTAGTATTATATTTTGTACAACTGGTCTTCTGTTCAGGAAGTCCTTATCTATGCTTATGTCTTTAAGAGTTTTATCAATTTTTTTCACCATAGTTAGAATTTTTTTTATTTTAAAGAGAGAAAAATAAAAATAACAATAAATAGTGGATCAAGGGTCCACTGTACTCAGTATGATCTTACTTTAACTTACATCTTAATTACATCTGCCATCATTCTATAACAAACCCCCATTTTAGAAAGTCACTGCTGCTCACAAATCAATCCTAAGCTTTCATCTATATACAGCATTCACATCACTCCAACTAACCTTCCTGTGTTTTGTAAAATCTCCACCCCATCATTTTCCTCAGTCATATCAGAGTCCTGTTGTTAGAACTATGAGCCAGAAGGGTAACTTACATTAGCTTATAATTAGAAGAGCCTGCTTTTACAGTGTTAAGGTTGTAAGTAATGGTATTTTTGTTCCAGTTATCATAATTTCAGAATAAAATTATTCTATGTGGTAATTCAAATGAGAACTCTAAATATAGTTTTCTATAGAGGAATTATAAATTGTAGAAAATATTTTGGAATTCACTAAGTTATAGGTTAGAAAGAAGCTACTGATTGGCATAACCACCTAAATGTCATAGAATAGTGTTATTTGCAGACTAAAATGCAGCCAGAGATTCAAATTATAAGCTTATAAAGCAACTTTGGGAATACATCCATTTTAAGGAGTCATATAAAAAATTTAGTAACAAAATAACAACATTGTACATGTTCCTCCTCAGCAGAAGCATCTTTCAGTAAAGGTTTAAAACCGTTTCAGGAAGTTGAATAAGAGAAAAGACCAAGTTAACAGTCTTCATACTCAAGTCCATTACTTATTTTGTATTTCTAGTTTTTTGTTTTGTTTTTTTGCTACTGGGAATCAAACTCAGGACCTTGCACTTCCCAGGCAGGCACTGGGAAGTGAGTTATATTCCCAGCCCCATATTTCTTCTCTGAGAATCTTGTAACTGAACAAAGACACACAAGTCAGTGCTGTTTTCATAAATGTTCACACTTATGAAAAGTATAGGTGCTGCTGGGGAGATGGCTCAGTAGAATAAGTGCTTCCCTGGCAAGCACAAGGGCCTGAGTTCAATCCCCTTGCTTCCTGATAAAAAGAAAAAAAACGTTTAAGGGGCTGGGGAGATGGCTCAGTAGAATAAGCACTTGCCTGGCAAGTGCAAGGCCCTGAGTTCAATCCCCGGTTCCACCAAAAAAAAAAAAAAGATAAAAGAAAACAAGAAACAGGAAAGTATAGGTGTTTATACATTTCCCAAATCAGTAATACTTCATTTTTGGATTTTTCTTTTTTTTTTTTTGGCAGCTCAGGCTGCCTTCAGGGCGGGTCTGGTGTGGCATGTGGAGCTGGGGATCAAACTGTAGTCCCTTGTGCCTGACTGAGTTTGCCAAAGCAGGCGCTTTAAACAACTGAGCTAACCCACAAGCTCCCTCACCCCAATGCTTCATTTTTAACACCTTGGAAATGTCTGGCTGATCTCAGCTTAGCACATTCTAAATTTATAGTGGCAATCATAACTCAAGTAATCTTATATTCCTGTTGCCTTTTAAAAGCAGTTTTAAAGATAAGATTTGCCGGGGCCAGGGAGATAACTCAGTTGAATAAGAACTTGCCTGGCAAGTGCAAGGGATTAAGTTCAATCCCTGGTTCTGCAAATAAAAATAATAAGATTTGCCTTTCAGAGTAATAATTTATAATTGAAAGATATCTGTATTTAATAAAGTAAAGCCATATTAATATGCTGAGCTGTAAAAGGCTCAAGTCAACAACTTCTGACATTGACAGTCATGTGGATAACCCACTACTATTATAGACTACTGGACTATATTGGATTACTTTGCTGAATTCATGCACCTACAATATATGAATGGCAATGGAATACACATTTCTGGACAAAAGTAAACAAAAAAGGGGGATATAAATTAAGGACCATTTTGTAGTGAAAAAAAATAAGTATATATAT
>NW_004524992.1:49476-53710 GCF_000260255.1 Octodon degus
TAATACTCCATTGTGTAAAAATACCACATCTTTTTCAACCATTCCTCAGGTGATGGGTATCTTGGTTGTTTCCAAGATTTGGGTATCACAAATTGTGCTGCTATAAACATGGGCACACATATATCCCTATGATATGATGATTTCAGATCCTCTGGGAAAATTCCCAGTAGAGGAATAGCTGGTTTAAAGGGGATTTCCAGACCAACTTTTCCCAGTTGTTAATTCTTTCAACTGTTTCTCCTGCTATTTGATTTTGGTTCATGAAGTCTTTGCCTACGCTTAGGTCTTCAAGAGTTCCTCCTACTTTGTCTTCCAGTAGATTTAGTGTCTCTGCTGTAATGTTTAGATCTTTAATCCACTTTGAGTTTAGTTTAGTGCATGGTGATATACCTGGGTCAAGTTTGACTTTTCAGCCTGTAGAGAGCCAATTTTTGCAGCACTATTTGTTAAAGAGGCTATCTTTCTTCCAGTGAGTATGTTTGGCACCTTTGTCTGAGTGTGTTTGTAGGGGCTTTAGCATGTTCTAATCTATTACGTTTATCCTCAGATGTATTTTATTGCCAGTACCATGCTGATTTTATCAAAGTAGCCTTGTAGTATAATTTCAAGTCAGAAATTGTAATGCCTCCTGCCTTGTCTTTATTGCCCTGAATTGCCTTTGCTATTCTAGGTCTTTTATGGTTCCAGATAAATTTTAGGAATGATTTCTCTACCTCTGTGAAGTATGTTGGTGGTAGTCTGATATGAATTGCATTAAATCTGTACAGCCATTTTGGGAGTATGACCATCTTCACTATGTTGGTTCTTCCTATTCAGGAGCATGGAATACCTTTCCATTTTTTGAAATCTTCTATGATCTCTTTTTTCAGAGTACTGGACAAGATCTTTGACTTCTTTAGTTAGATTAATTCTAAGGTATTTCATTTTGCTCGGTGCTATTGTAAAACGTATTGTTTCTATAATTTCCCTCTCAGTGTATTTGTTGTCTGTGTAGAGGAATGCTATTGACTATTGGGTATTGACTTTGTATCTTGCAATGCTACTGAATTTCTGTATGAACTCTAGTAGCTTCTTGGTGGAGTTCTTTGGGACTTGCAAGTAAAGTATCATGTCATCTGCAAATAAAGATAACTTAACTTCTTCTTTTCCTATTCTTAATGCTTTTATTTCTTTCTCTTGTCTAATGGCTGTAGCTAATGATTCCAGAACTATATTGAATAGGAGTGGTGAGAGAGGATATCCTTGTCTTGTACTAGATCTAAGAGTAAAAGATTTCAGGTTTTCCCCATGTAGGATTGTGTTAGCCGTTGGGTTTTCATAAATGACTTTTACCAGATTGAAGTAGAGGCCATCTATTCCAATTTTCTGTAGGACTTTGAACATGAGTATTGGACTTTGCCAAAAGCCTTTTCTGCCTCAATGGAGATGATCATGTGGTTTTTAGTTTTTGGTCTCTTGATATAGTGTAATACATTTATAGATTTTCAAATAATGGACCATCCTTGCATCCCTAGGATGAATATTATCTGGTCCTGCTGTATAATGTTCGTGATGATTTGCTGTATTTTAATTGCTAGGATTTTATTGAGGATATTGGCATCTATGTTCATGAGGGAGATCCTCCTGTAGTTCTCTTTCTTAGTTGCATCTTTCCCTGATTTTGGTATCAGTATAATACTTGCCTCCAGTAATGATTTTGGGAGGATTGCTTCAATTTCATGGAAGAGTTTGAGGAGTATACAGACTACATCTTTTGTAAATGTCTTGTAGAATACAGCTGTGAATCCATCTGGACCTGGACTTTTCTTTGTCGGTAGGTTTTTATTACATCTCTTATTTCATTGTTTGTTATTGGGCTATTGAGAGTGGTTATATCTTGTCGATTCATTTGTGGTAATTTGTACCTTTCTAGGAATCTGTCCATTTCTTCTGTGTCTTCTATTCTGTGGAGTAAAGATTCACAAAGTAGCTATTGATAATCTTCTGAATTTCCACTGAGTCTGTAGTCATTACACTCTTTTCATTCCTTTTTGCTTGTAGTTGAATTTTTTCTTTCCTCTTTTTGATGAAGTTAGGTGGGGACTTATTGATTTTATTAAATCTTTGAAAAAACCCAGCTTTTTGCTTTTTTAATTCCTTTAATTGTTTTCTTCATCTCAATTGAATTAATTTCTGCTCTAATCTTTATGATTTCTTCCCGTGTTTGGGCTCTGGGTTTGGTTTGCTGTTCCTTTTCTAGTTGTTGAAAGTTCAGAATTAGGGTATTTATTTTTTCCCATTCAGTTTTCCTAATGTTTGAGTTCACACCTATGAATTTCCCTCCTAGAACTGCTTTCATTGTATCCCATAAATTCTGATAAGTTGTGCTGGAAATTTCATTGAATTGCAGATATTATTGAATTTCTTGTTTAATTTCATCTGTGACCCATTGGTTGCTATGTAGGGTGTCGTTAAATTTCCATGTATTTAGGGTTTTTTTTTCTGGTTTCTTTTGTCATTTATTTCCAGTTTCATTGCATTGTGGTCTGATAACATATATGCGATAATTTCTGTTTTCTTGCATATACCTAAGCATGATCTATGGACCAGTATGTGGTCTATTTTAGAAAATGACCCATGTGCAGCTGATAAAAATATGTATTCAGCTGTGTTTGCATGGAACACTCTGTATATGTCCACTAAACCCATTTGTTTCAAGCTCTGGTTAAGTTCTGTTATTTCTTTGTTAAGTTTTTGTCTGGTTGACCTATCTTTTTGGGATAAAGGGGTGTTAATGTCTCCAGTTCAGATTGTGATATTGGATATTAGATTTTTCATGTCTTTTACGATTTGCTTTATATAGTTGAGTGTTCCCATGTTTGATGCACACATATTTATGAGTGCTATATCTTCCTCTTGAATTTTTCCCCTAACCAGTATATAGTGGCCTTCTTTATTTCGCTTGATCATTCTTGGTTTGAAGTTGAGACTGAGAATAGGATTGCTACCTCTCCTTTTTTCTGAGGTGCAGGGTTATGTGGTATTGTTTTCCATCCTTTGACTTTCATTTTATGTCTTTATGAGTTAAATGTGTTTCTTGTATACAGCATATTGTTGAATTTTGTTTCATAATCCACTGTGCCAGTCTATTTTCCTTAATTGGTGAACTGAGTCCATTTACATTGATGGTTAGAATTGAGATCTATTGAATTACAATTGACATGTTATTTACCAGTTTCGTTTACTCCTTTTTCTCCTGTGTTTAATTGTTTGCCCTATTTAGTTGGTTGCTTCTGTTCTCATTTGTGGAGTTCTGATCATTTTGGTTCCTCTCTAGAACATCTTTCAGTAGCCTATGTAGGGTTGGCTTCGTCATCATGAAATTCTTTACTTGTTCTTTGTCATAGAAGTATTTCACTTGTCCATCAAAGTTAAAAGAGAGTTTTGCAGAGTATAGTAGTCTGGGCTGGAATTTGTTTTTAAAGAGGACTTGAAGTACTCTGCTCCATGCTCTTCTTGCCTTCATGGTTTGTGAAGAGAAGTCTACCATTATTCTGATGGGTTTTCCTTTGAATGTGATCTGCTTCTTTTCTCCAGCAGCTTTCAGTATTTTATTCTTGTGCTGGATTTCTTGGATCTTGACTATTATATGTCTCGGTGTGCTTTTAAGTGGGTTGAGGTTACTTGGCATTCTGTATGCTTCAGTTACCTGTATGTCAGATTGTTTCCTCATATTTGGGAAGTTTTCTGCTATTACTTCTGCCCATATTTTTTTAAATGTCATTTGTATTGACTCCTTCTTTGTCATTGATAGCTATTAGACTCACATTTTTCATGTTTGCATCGTCTTGGAAGTGATGAATTATTTTTTCCTGCATCCTAGTTGTTTTTCAGAGTTCTTTTCTTACCTTTTCACTAGCTACAGCAGCGTCTTCAAGATCTAAAACTTTGTCTTCACTTTCACTTAAATGGTTTTGCAAGCTTGTGACTGAGATTTTAAGTTTCTCCATATCTCTTTATCTCTGCTTCATGCGATGTAATCCTCTCTTGTGTTTCTTTTTCAAGAAATCTATCATTTTTCTAATCTTCATTTTTATCAATCTTTTCTTTAGAAGCAGTTATTAATTCTTTTACTGCAGTGTTATTTTCAGATTGGGTTTCCGCCCTATGTTTCTGTAGTTGATTCTTTACTTCAGATGTTATGAGTTCTGAGAATTCTTTTTTTATTTCAGAAAAGAATTCCACTCTGAGTTCC
>NW_004524992.1:53810-63224 GCF_000260255.1 Octodon degus
ATACAATAAAATAAAAAATAATAAAGTAAATGAGAACCTAGTTTCATGGGGATAATCAACAACCATGGTATCTTACGTAATGAACGTGATAAACAGCATCAAAAGTCATTGTTAAGATGTTAAATGATGAGAATCAGAATGATAATGAGAAAAAAATACAGAAAGGGTGTTTGGGATGTAGCTTACATTTTAACCAGCCACTTGGACTATTCTTAGTTTATTGGTCTGTTTATTGAAAAGTGAAATCCTGCAGCATTTAAATTCTATTTCACCTATTTTTCTACTTTTGAAGTAGTTATAATCACTCACTTTTCATGAATTATTATTGAACAATTTTAAATAGTAAATCATTGTGCCTTGAGAAATAAACAGTTGAAAAAAATAAAATAAGTGATATGTATCTCTGTTGTCCTATCTGTAGTGTCCTTTCCTTTGGTATTGAGAATATGAAGTCTGTAAACCTGATGAGTAATAGGCAATTTGAAATTTCCTTGGGTTGTACTGATGATCTTTTAAATATGTACATAAAGTGGACAACTTTATTTCCCATGTGTATATTGATTTCTTTGAAGAAACAAGGAGCTACTTTTGAGGACAATCCGATGAGAGAACATCCAACAAATATTTCTTGTTCAACGTTTTTCAGTTGCCAGTGACCTTCTATGAAAACTTCAGCTTCCAAATCTGTTGAACCAATATCATTTTCTTCCACCACTCTTCCTGTACTCATCTCTCAAGGTTTGTGAAATGCCATATGTAGAAAAGAGTGCTTCAAGGGAAAAGGATATGCAGATAGGTAATTCATTTTATACAAGTCACTGTTATTTGGCCTGAAAATTGCATTGACAGGCAATAATCTTCTCAACACTGGGTTTTTAAAATAATAACACATTTTGAAGTGTTACATGTAACTTTTCCAGAAGCATAACATTGACCAAAGTGCTGAGTGGTAATACACCAGTGAGGTCTTTTTGTGGCAAGCAAAAGGACAGTATGAAGTGACATGAAAATCACAGGAAAAGGTTTTGTGAAGAGGTAAAAAGAATAGGGATCTACAATTTTTATTGACTAACTTAGGTCATATTCAAGAAGAAACATCAAAAGTGCCAGGGACTTTGGCCTGTGTGGTGTGCCCTTATTCTTCTCAGTTTGTTAACGTTCATTGTTATCTTGTTTTTTTTTATTTTAGGGAAGAGTCTACAGAGTGTTCGGGGTCTCACTACTAGATCGGACTTGTAGTGATCCTCCTGTTTTACAGGTGTGCACCACCATGCCCAGTCTCATTCACCACCTCAGCATGCCCCAGGGATGGGACTGGCATGGCAGGCCCAGAGATCAAACCCCCAGGCCCTGTGCCTGCCTGCAGGGGCTTTAATCCACTGAGCTATTTGGCCAGCCCTTCACTGTTATCTTGTGATGTCCGGATATTGTTGCTTTCTCAGTTTTGCATTCTTATCAAGAATTCTCAATATCACGTAAGATGAATGCAGCTACTGTCTAAAACACTGTCTTATAATTGATTTTCAATGAATGCCTGATGAATGAGTAAACTTGTGCATATTTACCCGCAGTCAAGTTTCTGCCCTTCCCTATTACCTGCTTGCTGTTGTTGGGTGCATTGTCGTGTAAGGGAAGAAAACAATAATGCAATAGCAAATTAGGAGAACTAACTTAAAGTGTTGAGATCCGTCATTAACAGTCTCCTTTCCAAGACTCAGTTGAAAGACTGTGCTTAAATCCTTGCATATTTTGATTGGAAAGTCTGGGTGAACCAAGACATCTGTTTTTTGTTTTGTTTAATGCATGATTCTTATATACCAATAGATCTTTATAGGTTTAATTCTGCCCTCAGGCAGAAATGGTTTAAGCCTCAAACTAGAATTTCATTGAAAATATCATGGAAACGTGAATGTTAAGGAGCTCTTCTGAAGATTTCATTGGGTAGTGACCTGGTTTAATAGTTTGGGTGCACCTGCAAGACATTTACTTGCTGATCATTCTCTAATTTTATACCCACCTGTATAGTAAATACACTGCTGTCTTGATCCTGTGATTTGTTACCATCTATTGGATGAAAAATCTCGATTTTTTTAAATTCATTTTTCCCCCTCCCTAGTGGGGAAGAAATAGAAACAGAGCAAAATGTCAAAGAAGGGGCAGGGAGTCTTGATCTCATTTAGGTAAAAATCTGAAACATCTTTTGGTTTCAAATTTCTATGAGGTAGAGTTTATTATTTTTAAATAAATGCACATACATGGCCATACTAGAAATTTTTTCTCCTTTTCAGTTTGATCCTTTAAATTCTGAGCTTCACACTCTTCTTCCCAACACTACATCCCACCTGAGAATATGTATGACAAAATACAGATATTCTTTCACATATTTTACACACATACACATACAACAAATAGTTATACATGTACATATATCAATATAAACTCATAAAATAGGATTATGTTAAGCATATTTTTTGTCTCTTGCTTTTCAATACTTTATAAAAATCCTTTCAAGTCATTGAAAAAATATACCTTATTACACTCAGTGTGGTGGCACATGCCTGTAAGCCCAGTACTTGGGAGGCTGAGGCAGGAGGATTGCTGCGAGTTCAAGGCCAGCCTAGACTATATAGTGAGTTCAAGGCTGGCCTGAACAGTGTAGTGAGACCCTGTCTCAAATATATATAATGGATAAATAATATTTGATAGTGTATACATGTCAGAATTAATTCATTCTTCCCTAATGAAGTGGTAATTTAGCTTTTAGTTTTGTATACTTTCATTGTAAATAAGGTGAAATAATCATCTATATGTTTATTTTTGTACTAATGTATTTATTTTGATAGCGTAGCTTTTAAGAAATGGAGTTCATGAGTCAAAGACACGTTTTTATTTAAATGGATATTGCCAAATATTTTTCCAAAAGGCAGCCATAATTTATATTTCTACCAAAAATGCATGAAAGTATCCTTTTCTGCACAACTCTGCCAGTAAGAGATATTATTACTATTATTTGTCCTATATAGCAAACAGTAATATTTCACTTCAAAACTTTGCTATAGAGGCTGTGGACAGGATGGGGAGAAGAGCTGTGAGACGGTGCTCCGGCGGAGACCAGCAAGTGGTGGTTGGGGCGTTCTGTGGTTTTCAGAAGAGTCTTCAAGCAGTCACCATGTCAAGCAACACAGATGTTTCTTTTTCTTCGTACGATAGAGATCAGGGATCTAGACTTATCCGAAAAGCTAAAAAGGCACCGTTTGTCCCTATTGGAATGTCAGGCTTCGCAGCAATTGTCACGTGCATATTAGACAGATTGAAGAGCAGGGGAATAGTAAAATGTCCATGCACCTGATCAACTTGCGTGTAGCAGCCCAAGGTTTTGTTGTGGGTGCAGCGACCCTTGGTATGGGCTATTCCATGTATCGGGAGTTCTGGGCAAAGCCTAAACCTTAGAAAAAGAGACACTGTCTTGGACTCTTTGGAAGTACTTGTTTTAGTTAGACATATTATGTTGAGGTTATGTATTTGTGTCAAATGCAGCACTCTTTGAGTTGGTTCAAACTGTATTATGGTATTTGGAATAATGTTTCTTCCTCGCAGACTTGATGACCACGTTAGTGGTGACTGGTTCACTAACTGCATCACTCAAGCTCCAGATGAAAGAAACAGGTCACTTCTGTGCACTGGATAGTGTTTAGTCCACCTTCCCTCGCCCCTCATGACAGCTCCTCCTACACTGGCCAGCCCTGAAGCACTCTGCTCTGCTGCCAAGTGTCACACGCCCTGCATGTTGGGTAGGAGCCCCGTTGACCCCAGTTACTCCAGTTTTTCATTGTCTGCCTCGTGGACTAGGGTGAGGACTTGATTTTTAGGATTGGCTGGCTCTGGAAGAACTCTGTGAAAGCACATGTGAGATGTAGCTTATAGCCCTCCCACAGTTCATGTGTCTGTTTGCGCGTGCTCAGACCCAGAAAACTTACAGGAGCGCTGCATTGAAGTCATGTTTATTTCAGAATCACACTTATTTCAGGATCACTCTCATAAGCATGAGAATAGCGTAGCCATGAATTGCAGTTTAGCTCTTTTGTAATTATAGAATTATATTTTTGCTGCTGTTGTATTAGGAGAATTTTTAAATATCATCTTGAAATAGAAGTATTTATCTTAAGTGCTAAGGCACAGATAAATACTTTCTAAATGTGTGCAGTATGTTTCCCTGTAAGAATTGTAAATGTTAAACACTTTGCACAAAATGCAAACAATCAGTGGTTTAGTAGCGATAGGCATTACATACAAGCTCTGATACACCCCAGAATGGCTGTGAATGCTCATAAAACCTCTTATCCAACCTAAACTCACATTCTGTGGTGACAACATTGTATCTGTTATGTTATTAAAGTGAGTGAATACATAAAAAAATTCTATAAACCAGTAAATGTCAGCATCTTTCCACACATCTTTTTACCCATTTGGATTTTTAAGTTTCTTATATATGTTTTTTAAATTTCTTAGTTTCTCTTCTGTTGTTTCTTTACTTCAGAGAATTCTAGTTGCCTATCAAATATCCATAATCTCTCCATCCATTGTTACAGCATCCCAGACTTTAGCTAGATTCTTGCATCTTGTTGTCATTATGTGCCTCTGGAGGGTAATTTATAATAGGATAATTGTGTGAGATTTCAGGTAAGATCACCTAAGAGAAACTAACTTAGCTGACTTACAGCTTTTCCCTTCTGCCTTACTGCAGATTCCTCTTCTTTTTTCTTTCTGTTTCTTAAGGATCACATGTGATGACTGGAGTTCTAGCAGCAAACTTGGATCAAACAGTGACCTGGAAGTTTTAATACCCACGCTAGGATGATTGAAGAAAAACCAAGTCCAAGTCTTTTGCTGCCTGCCTATGAACTTTCCATGCGACAAAAGATCTCTCCTGTTTAAATCAATGTAAACTTGGATTTTGCATTATGTTTCACTGAACTTAATTTAAGCTGCTCAATAAGTTGTATCTTTACTGTCAGTTTGTAAAAGATCACTGTACATTTAGATATTAGCCTCTATCTGCATGGCTGTATGAATGTTCATTTATGTAAGAATGTTCAACAAATTCTGAAATTAATGTATTTGTCCCTTACTAAATAAAATAAAAATCTTAAGAACACTTTAACTCTGATCATGCCCCTCCTGCTTTATTCTATTTTATTCAGTATTTTGTTATATGCTATTTTAATAAATCAGACCATTATTATTGTTTATGTAGTTAATGATTATTTTTATTCATTTCTCTTTTTTTGTATTTAGTAAGGGTCTATAGGGTCTCACTACACAGATCAGACTCCTAGTGATCCTCTTGTTTTCAGCCTCCCAAGTGCTGGGATTACAGGTGCGCACCACCACACCCAGTCTCCATTGCCATCTCAGTGTGCCCCGCGGGGAGGGCTAGCACAGCAGGCCGGGTATCCAACCCCCAGCTCCTGTTTATTCATTTCTTGTGTGATTTTGTTAGATATTCTTCTTTGCATCTCACATAATTTATCTGGAATTGTTTTCTCTGTAACTAAATACTTCTGAATTTGCTTCATCTATAGTCTATTGATAATCTTTATCAATTTAGTTTATTTAAAATTTTTCTACTTCATCTTCAATTTAAATTTTTTTGATACTAGGAATTGAACTCAGGACATTGCTTTTGCCAGGCAGGCACTGTGCTGCTGAGCTATATTCCAGACTCTTCATTTTCAATCTAGAAAGATTACTTTGGCTAGGTATGCAATTTTAGGTTTTCTTATTTTCACTCAGTATGCTGAAAATATTATTTCATTTTCTTCTGGTTCCATTACTGCTTTCAAAAAATTGATAGGCTAACTTCCATTTCATTTTAAAATTCTATTTTGTATTTTCTTTCTAATTGCTGTGGTAGTTTTCCCTTTGTCTCTGGAATGCTACAGTTTGAATATAAACATAAGCATGGATTTCTTTTCATATATCTCGCTTATGATATATCAAGATTATTTAATATGCAAAATGCTTTCAGTAATTTTGGAAAATTCTCAGCCAATGCCTTTTTTTTTTGGCGGAACCAGGGATTGAACTCAGGCCCTTGCACTTGCCAGGCAAGCGCTTATTCTACTAAGCCATCTCCCTGGCCCCAGCCAATGCCTTTTTAATATCACTTTTTTCTCTAATGTTTTCCAGAGTTCTAATTCATCATACATTAGACATTGTCAGTCTCTTTTTCATGATCCACGGCCTCTTTTTCATACTATTTCGCTGTCTCACTGTATTTCATTTTAAATTTCTTCAGACACAGATTCCAGTTCACTAACTTTCTATTCAGAAGTATATAATACTGTTCAAAAACTAGAAATCAAAATTACAATAATTGAAAGTAAGTGAAGACTTTCTATGACTCACAATACAGGTGCAAGAAAAGTAAATATTCACACATATGACTATTCAAAAATGAAATGAAATTTTGCATGGTAGGAAAACCACAAACAATGTAAAAATCAAATGAAAACTTGGGAAGCAATTTGAAATATATAGCAAGGTAAGGAGCTGCAATAAAGTCTCCAGTCTGTGGTGTTCTATTATGACAAATAATTCTTAAAAAGTCAAGAGAAAAATCTCAAAATATTAATAGAAATATTGACAGAAATCATGAACAGATAAGTCACATAGAAGATGTGAAAATGACCTTTACACATATGAATAAATATTGCAAGTGGCCTTGATAGTGAGGGAAATTCTTGTATATTACTTGTAGGATGTAAACTGGACCAACTGTTTTGGAAGAAATACATAAGAGAGTAAATTAATAAACTGTTGTACATATGTGCAATAGATTCTGTTGTAAAAAAGAATGAGAAAGATATCTATAAATCAATGTGGAAGTAAAATCCAGAATACATTTTGTGAAATAAAATAAAAAATATTATGGTACTCCAAATATAAAAAGAAGAGAACAATGAGAAAATATGCATGGTTCAAAACATAAAGCAATAAAGTTTCCAGTTTAAAATAGATTGCTATAACTTTAATATTTGTATATTATCCCCATGGAAATTACAAAAAAATTTACCTTCTCCAGTGCCCAGGGAACCAGTTAACCAGTTAAGAGACTGAGAGAACTCAATATAGCACAGAAATATAAAAGATATTCTCTTAGTCCATGTTGAGCTGTCATGATAGAATACCACTGACTGGCTACTTTATAGTGTACAGAATTACTCAAATTTATTTCTCCAAGTTCTGTAGACTGACAAGAAGAAAAATCAAGATCCAGCCTCTGTTAAGATCCTTAGGGTTAGCTCTTGTAAAAGGGATTGTTTCTCTAATTTCCATCTCAGTGTGTTTGTTATCTGTGTAGAGGAATGCTATTGACTTTTGTGTATTGACTTTGTATCCTGCTATGCTACTGAACTTCTGTATCAATTCTAGCAGCTTCTTGGTGAAGTTTTTTGGGTCTTCCAAGTAAAGTATGCAAGTAAGTACCTGCAAATAATGATAATTTAACTTCTTCTTTACCTATTCCTATTCCTTTAAATTCTCTCTATTGTCTAATGGCTATAGCTAATGATTACAGAACTATGTTGAATAGGAGCAGTGACAGAAGACATCCTTATCTTCTACCATCATGTTTTCAAAATTAATTTTATTCATCCATTTTAGATGTACATAGTGATACCATTTATTGTAGGGAAATTGCACCTGTACATGATGTATCTTTTTTGTACTGATTGTTAACTTTATTGAAAATCTATAATAATTATATAGCAAATTTAAAATTGTAGAAAAATATTGAAATGTAAAGATATATGATGTATACAGTGATTTTAGAAAAATATTTCTGAAATGAATATATAACATGAAATTAATAATACTTTGCATATTGTAAAAAATTATTTACAAACTTAAATGAATATAATAATAAAATTTGTCTAAAATTACATTTTTAATAGATTGTTAATCAAAATTGTTAAAATAAACATGAAGAAGAAATAGTTTACAGATCAGTCATATAATAGTTCTCTCTTTGCCAAAACAAAGAAATTTTATTCATATAATTAGAATTCTCAAAGTAGAAGGAGGTAGGTAATAAATATTTAAAGATTTAAAATTTCTGAACTCAGTTAAAATTATACCATCACATTTCCAAGAAAAATAAAAGTTTTGCACAAGAAATACAGATGAAACCATACCAAGATATACAAAACTGGAATTGTCCAAAACTAATTGCAAAAAAAATCATTAAAGCATACATATAGAAAAAATATTCGCTATGGAAGAATAAAATTAAATAGCATCTTATTCCACATTAGAAGAAAAGAGCAAGTGGGCAAGAAACTAAACTTATTTATTCAAAGGACTGAAAAAAAAGATCTCTCTTCATTGAATTTTATACTTACCAAACATATCTTTGAAAACTAAAAGTAAAATATTTTCCAGTTATACAAACTCAAAATATTCTAATACCTCCAGACATAGCGTGTAGAAAATACCAAAGAGCATAATCCAGAAGGCAAGAGAAGCTGCTGTACTGTTCTGGGTAAAGAATAAAGAGCTCTCAAAATGGTACTTATGAAGGTCTATGTAAAATGTATTAGACGAACCTATTAAAAAGTTCATGGAAGATTTCCCTAAAACAATATCAATCTTATGTCAGGTTATATACATTTTTTTCGTGTGTGTGTGTGTGTGTGTGTGTGTGTGTGTGTGTGTGTAAAACATAAGGAAGAACTAATATAAAGTCAATTGAAAATGGAAATACATTTTTAAACTTTCTAATAATAGGAGAAAATCTCATATCATGTCTTATAAGTAGATTGCAAGTCAAAGAAACAGTATAAATCATATGTCCTGAGTCTTAATTGACCTTGGAAGGCTAGGGCCAAAATGTTGGCTTTCCTTGCAGCCCTCCTTTTTCTCCAAATTTGATCTGCAAATTTAGATTGTTAACCATCCAGAAGAGAAGCTTGTTGTTATTACCATGCAACCTAGGCTGTTAAGCTTAACCTCACTATCTGTCTGAATATCAAACATCCCAGGCATAACATGAAATAGGTATTTTTCATCAAGTACTGATATGGTGAACTCCAAGTCCCCACAGAATACGATGAAAAAACATTTAAAAATTAGAATATATTTTAAAAAATAGACATGAAGAATTATATACTTCTTATGTTTACACATAATTCCAAAAATCTAACCATATACAACCTTGAAGCAGGACAGTCCCACAACATTCCTTTTCTTGCTTTTTATTTCATTCACCACCCCCTTCTTTTTGAACAATCATCTACCTGAGAGACAGCACAGTAGCAACTGGCATGTCATGACAAGCAGCCCGTATTCAGAAGACCAGAATAACAGGTACTCCAAGTATGAAACTACTATTACAGGTTACCATCTGCAGTGCAG